>NC_057796.1:429194532-429364049 GCF_018294505.1 Triticum aestivum | reverse complement strand
TGCAACCATGTTGGGGGACATGCAGTTGCGGTCGGGTTCGACACTTGTAGTTGCGGGGCTGTTGTTGGGCTTGCAACTGGCCCGCCCCCTCTCCCGACGCCCCCTCCGACAGAACAAAGTCGAGTTGCAACCATGTTGGGAGACATGTAGTTGCGGTTTGGTGCGACACTTGCAGTTGCGGGGCTGTTGTCGGGCTTGCACTTGGCATGCCCCCTCTCCCGACGCCCCCTACAAAAAACAAAAGTTGAGTTACAACCATGTTGGGGGACATGAAGTTGCGGGTCTGTTGTCGGGCTTGCAACTGGCCCGCCCCCTCTCCCGGCGCCCCCTTTGACAGAACATAAAGTCAAGTTGTGGCCGGTATAGAAGACATGCAGTTGCGGTCGGGTGAGACATTGCAGTTGCGTGGCTGTTGCCGGGCTTGCAACTGGCCCGCCCCCTCTACCAGCGCCCCCTCCGACAGAACAAAAAAGTCCAGTTGCGGTTGGGTGAGAAGAGATGAGGTTGCGGTCTAGGTGACACTTGCAGTTGCATGCCTAGTGTCGGACATGCAAAATGGCCTGCCCCCTCTCCTGCCACCCCCTCTGACAAAATAAAATTAAAACAAAAAACATGTAGAAAAAACAACAAGTGAGAATAAAAATTGTTCATGCGTGTCAAATGTATCTTCTACAAAACTTAAATCTTCCAAAGATGAATGATAAAAATAGAAAAAAGTAGAAATAGAAGAAAAAACAGACAAAGAAAACATATAAAAACAAATACACAAAAAGATAAAATAGAAAATAAATAATAAAGAAGAAGAAAAGCTAGTTAAGTACGCGTATCTTCTTTCTGTACACACAAGCCTATAACAGAAAAATAAGAAAGAAAATACAAAATATTTACATGGGATACCTATTAAGAAATAAATAAATAAACAGAAAATAAAAAATGAGACTGACCACAAACCGTAGCGCACAGCCCACGTAGCGGAAAGACTCAGCCAGCTGCCAGCCGCTCAAATAGAGAAAGCCCAATAGGTTTTGAACAACGGGAATACATCAGCGACAAATACAGATCAATCGAATCGTATGGTTAATCCTATCGACTGAGACTTCACTAATTCTCAGTCCACTGAGAATTAGCAGAACCCTTTCCTATTTGGCGCTGCGGACGCCCGTTACAGTGCAAATTGCAAACGGTTTCCTTTTTATTTTTCTTGTGTTTCGGAAGGTACAAATAGAAGAAAAAACAGACAAAGAAAACATATAAAAACAAATACACAAAAAGATAAAATAGAAAATAAATAATAAAGAAGAAAAAAGCTAGTTAAGTACGCGTATCTTCTTTCTGTACACACAAGCCTATAACAGAAAAAGAAGAAAGAAAATACAAAATATTTACATGGGATACCTATTAAGAAATAAAATAAATAAACAGAAAATAAAAAATGAGACTGACCACAAACCGTAGCCCACAGCCCACGTAACGGAAGGACTCAGCCAGCTGCCAGCCGCTCAAATAGAGAAAGCCCAATAGGTTTTGAACAACGGGAATACATCAGCGACAAATACAGATCAATCGTATGGTTAATCCTATTGACTGAGACTTCACTAATTCTCAGTCCACTGAGAATTAGCAGAACCCTTTCCTTTGGCGCTGCGGGCGCCCGTTACAGTGCAAATTGCAAACGGTTTCCTTTTTATTTTTCTTGTTTTTCGGAAGGTCAAAAAAGAGCGCTCGGTCGGGGATCGAACTCGCAACACCTTCGTTGTAAGGGCTCGGCTCTAGCCACCTGGCTATCCACTCGCGAGTATAAAGGTTTCTCTTTTTATTTTTCTTGTTTCTCTTTTTATTTCGTTCTTAAGCTCAGTTTTTTCTTTTTCCCTTTTTCTCATCTTTTTTGTTTTATTTATTGCGCGCTTTTTAAAATTCCTGAAGTTTTTCTTTAAATTTTTGAACTTTTTTGAAAATCTATGAACTTTTTTATAAATTGTTGAACTTTTCTTCAAATTCGATGAACTTTTTTGAATTTTGATGAACTTTTTCAAATTCAATGAACTTTTTCTGAAATTCAATGAACTTTTTTTTGAATTCTATGAACTTTTTCAAAGCTGATGAACTGTTTTTTCAAATTCTATGAACTTTTTTCTAATTCGATGAACTTTTTTTCAAATTCATGAACTTTTTTCAAATTTGATGAATTTTTTTCAAATCCGATGAACTTTTTTCGAATTCACGAACCTTTTCCATTTTTATGAACTTATCCTTTCAATTCATGGATTATACAAATGCCTTTTCAAATTGATGTATTCTTTATTCAAACAAAATAAGTGGTGCGATAGATTTTTGCAATGAAACAGCGCCGCAGCATTGTTATTAATCACTTGCCTCTGTTATTAATCATAGAAAGCAAGTTGCTCGTGTGGCTGGAGGTACCTGTACACGAACTCGACGTGGTGAGTTCGAAGCCTGTATAAAGCAATTTTTGTCGCGTTTTCTTTTGCGAGCTCATGCATTCGCCAGGCTTCGCGTTTCATGGGCCGGCCCAGCGCAGGGCGCTGCAGGCGCCAGGAACACGAATGGGCGCCTGCAGCGCCTTTAGCGAGTCTGGCTTCTCAATCGCGGAAGGGGGGAGCTAGTTGGGAAGGCCCACACACGCGGGAGGCCACACCCTCTTTTTCCTACTTTTTTTTTACTTCTTCGGATTTCCTTTTTACTTTATTTTTGTAATTTATTTATAGTTTGAAATATTTCAAATATATATATTACAAAAAACTCTCTTAAAAAACATTTGAAAAATGTTGAACAAGAATTTAAAAATAATGAATAAATATTTGAAAAATATTGAACAAGTATTTGAAAAATGTTAATCATGTATATAAAAATATTAATCAAGCATTTAAAAAATATTTTAAAATATTTAAACAATGTTAATCAAGCATTTGAGAAGTGTTAAATATGTATATAAAAAATATTGACCATGTCTTAAAATATAAAGAAAATGTATACAAAAATTTTTAATCATGTATTCAAAAAATGTTAATGAACTGTTTCAAAAATATTATGAATTTGTAATAGAAAATGTGTTAACCATATATTAGAAAAATGTTAAATTTGTATTGTCAAAATGTTAAACGTGTGTTAGAAAAATGTTGTTCACCTATACAAAAAATTGTAGTATGAGACCCAAATAGAAACAAATAAACCAAATAAAAAATAAAAAAGGAATGAAAAAACAATGTGTATAGAAGAATTGTTCATCAGGTATTAAAAAATGTTAAACATGTACTAGAAAAATATATTTTATATATTGCTCAAATGTTTATAGAAAAATAGTAAAAATCCAAGATAAAACAAAAAAATGGTGAAGGAAAAAGAAAACCAAACAGTAAATGGAAAAGAAAAAAGAAAACAAAAAAAGAAGAAAAACAGAGAAAGAAACCCGAGAAAACAATGGGAAACCCGACTTCATTCGCCTCAACTACAAAACTCGCCTTGTACATATCACATGCAAGACGTGGGCGCAAAGATCACACTCCCATCATGTCTCCTCAAGATCATACCAGCCGACCCCGATTCATCCAACTGGAGAAAGCCCTACCAACGGATAAAGCGACCCTGTTCGCTGGTGGGCTCGGCCATGCTATAGAAAACAATAGCCACCCTTTCATGCACGATCCGTCTTTCCTCCACCATTAGTATTTTCCCTTTGATGATTTCCTCCGTGTTATACTTCTTGGATAGGTCAAGAGATTGCATGTAACTTTGAAGATAATCAGATAACACCTGGGGAGACTGCACCTCCTTCCCATGCGCTAAATCTGACCTCAATGACCGGATCCTCCAAATCAACATTATTGTACGATCCCTCATCTCTTCCCAACAATTAGCAAGAATGTTTAAAAGCTAATCCTTGCCAGTATCAACTAGCATACCGTGATCTGGTAGCTTCCACACGCTGCGCATTTGTTCCCACAGTGCACGCGCATGATCGCATGTGACTAATGCGTGAAAGCTGCTTTCTTTGTCCTTGCCGCACATGGGACAGCTATCATTCTTCGAAATGTGTCAATACTTCTTGCACGAAGTTGTTGCCCCTGCACCCGAGACCACCTTCCAAGCCATTATACGCATTCTGAGGGGACCTGGACACCTCAAATGCATTGCCAGATAGGACGGTGGCCCAATGGATTCATGCTCGTCGCACCCGTTGCCATGGCATGGTTATGCTCCTCCATTGCCAAACGATAAGCCCTCCTGATGGTAAACTGACCGCTCTTCTCCGGAAACCAAGCGATAAAGTCCTGTCCATTCCCTGGAGTTGTTCGTATTTTCATTATCTCGCAAACATCCAAGTCCCAAAAATGTTCTCGAAGCCTTTGAACATTCCATGCTCCATTTTCATCAAGAAAATTAGCAACCGAATTAAGTCAATTTCTCTTCGGCGTGACAGGCCTATGATCATGACCCTGTGGGATCTAGGGGTCACGCCATGTTTTAATTAAAGTACCATGTCCAACACGCCAAATAACACCTTGTTTCAGAAGGTCAAGTCCATAAACAATTCATTTCCAAACTGCCGACTGGCTGGTTGGGAAGACCATGTCCACTATTGCCATTAGGGTAATATTTTGCCCTTAGTAAACGAGCACATAAGCTGTCCGGACTATCCAGCAGCGGCCAGGCTTGCATCGCCAACTTAGCCTTGTTAAACGCTCTCATAGCCTAAACCCAATGCCTCCCATAGCCTTGAGTAGCATCATTTTTTCCCAGCAGAGACAAGCCATCTTCTTCTTCCAATTCTCCACTCCCCATCAGTACTGCCTCATCATTCAGGTTAGATCATCATAGACAGCAGCCGGCCAACAAAACACACTCATAAAAATAGGGGGGGGGGGGGGGGGTATAGCTTGCGCCATGGTCTTTATCAAAATTTCCTTGTTCCCCGAGGATAAGTATTGTTCACTCCAGTCTACGAGCCTCTTGTTGAGCCTGGCTTGTAATGTTTCAAATTGCAGTTTATGCATTCTTCCTTCAGGTACTGGCAAACCCAAATATTTTGGTTCAAACACATGATCCGTAACATCTAAAGTACTCTTCACCTCTTCTGCCACCACATCAAAGCAATTATCATAAAAAGGATGGAACACTTCTCAGGATTGATAAGTTGACCCGTCGCTGAGGTATAAGTGTTCAACAAGCCTTTGACAATGCTTGCCTACTGGACAGACGCTTCAAATAGCAACATTGTGGCATCCGAAAATAATAGATGAGAGATCACTGGAGCCCCACGACATGTAGTAACTCCTCTCAATTCCCCTCCAGTTACTGATTTAATAATAAGAGCAGACAGTGCATCACCAACAAAGAGGAATAAAAAAGGAGACAATGGGTCACCTTGGTGAAGATCCCTACAAGGGGTAAAAGACTGAAGCAATTTTCCATTAAACTTCACCGAGTATTTAACTAACTTCACACAAGCCATAATCGAATTAATCCATTCCATAGAGAAGACCCATTTACCTATGGCTTGCTCCAGAAAATTCCAGTCCACACGATCATAAGCCTTTGAGAGATCCAACTTGTAAGTGCAAGCAACATGATTGGGTTTCAATGATTGTATGTAATGAAGACATTCGAAATCAATTATAGAGTTGTCAGAAATAAGATGTACTGGTATAAAATCACTCTGGTTCTCTAAAATCAAATCTGTGAGCAGCGGACGCAACCGATTAACCAAGCACTTGGGGACAATCTTATAAATAACGTTGCACAAACTTGTTGACCTAAAATCCTTTAGCCCCTTTGGATGAGGAACTTTCGGGATCAAGACAATAGCAGTATAATTCACACCATCATGCATTATTCCTGAGTTGAAAAAATCCAAAACCGCTGCAGTAATTTCAGATTTTAGCACTCCCCAATTGCGTTGATAAAACCTCGCCAGAAAACCTTCTGATCCAGGTGCCTTCAAGGGCCCGAGTTGAAAAAGCGCATCCGACACTTCGTCCATATTAAACGGGGCACATAATATGGGGTTCATACCTTGTGCAACTTTCGGTGCTATGCACTCAAGTACCACCTCGGGATTTAAAGTTGGATCCTTGGTGTATACTTCTTTGAAATAAGATGCTGCCATGTGTTCCATGTCCGATGGTGTGGTGCACCATGATCCATCAGAACGCCTTAGCTGCTGCATGTAGTTTCTTCTCGCACGCCACTTAGCATGACGGTGGAGGTACGCCGTGTTCCGTTCCCCTTCCTTAAGCCATGATATCCTAGAACACTGCAACCACAACATCTCCTCGCCGTAGAGGAGTTCATCTAATTGGTAAAAAATGTGTCTGATCAGTGCCCTGTCCACGTCACGAAGCTGCAGATTAGCTAGTTTTGTCCTTAGTTTTCAATTTCAGTAGCAACATGACCGAAATTTCCCTTACTCCATGACCTCAAGCTGGCCATCATCTCCTTCAGTTCAATGCGTCATGTACCGCGCCAAGATTACCAACTGTTCTTCTGTTCTTCCATATTTGTTCCATCATGGCCGCCAATGACGGGTGTCTTTCCCACATAATTTCATAACGCGATGTAGCTCTAGCATGTTTAGGATCCACCTGTGATAGACGCACTAACACAGGACAGTGATCCGACCATGAAGAAGCTAAGTGCATCACCTACGTGGTTGGAAACAAGTCTCTCCAAGCTTCATCCACACAAGTTCTGCCCAGTCGTACGCGTACGTTTCTGCCACCGTGTTGGCCATTATCATATGTGAACAGAATCCCCGAGAAGCCAAGGCCCATGAGCTCACATGACATTAAACAGTCTCAAAACAAAATCATTTGATTTTCTACACGTTGAGAACGTGAGAAATGTTCATGTTGCCACGTTGCCTCGTTGAAATCTCCACACACTATATGAACCTACTCATTGGCTCTTATTCTCTTCTCTTCACCTCCACGCGTGTGAGAAGTAGCGTGGCGTGCGGTGCGGTGTGCGCAGCTTGCCAAGTGAAGGAACCATTCCATTTCCATGTCTCCCAGTCCTTGGAATATGGTACCCCGATTGAGGGTCAAATCCTATGACCCATCGAGCGCCATCCGCCTAGCCCTGCTGCTGGCCACTCCGGCCGCGGCAGCCACCAAAACCGTCATCGACCACTCCGGCCGCGACGTCCACAAGCCCTCCTCGCCATGGCCCACTCGGATCTCAAGTTTGAACCAGGCCTTGCATTTGAAGCCTACATCTGGAAACAATTTGGAGTCCCGGTGAATCACTTGGAAGGTGGCAACCACAGAGAATTCTTCCTTGTTGTAGAAATCAGCAGATCAAAGCTCTGAATAAACAACGAATCGGTCAGTCTCATTCACCAATCCTACTTTGGTGGACATGCTTCTCGATTCAAAGTCTCCTGCCTTCAGAATTGGTCCTTCAAATTCAGTGTCTCATCCAAGGATGTGGATTTTGCGATTACCAAAGGTGGAAATTATGTGAATGAGATTTTCAATGTGGGTTTCTTTCTTTGGGGTCATGGCGGTCCAGATTTTCGGAAAGAATATCAGGTTTATCTCCAGGAGTTAGAACGGGAATGGACTCTTCTTGATTGATCAAGTGATCGTAGATCCTATGCTGCTGCTGTTCAAACCCCACGTATCTTTCATCGTCCTACTTCCCTAGCTAATGTAGTTCGTGGTCATAATCCGACTGTTCTTTCCGCTTTCGAGCGCCTGGCGCAGTCAGTGTCTGTCGTTTCTGCTATCTTAACTTCGCCCAATAATATCGCGCTTGGTAGGGCCGGATCATCGGTCTTTCAAATCACTAGGCCAGGGCCCAATCATCCAGGGGCTATGGGTCGAGGACCTAGCTTTTGTGTCCGTTCTCTTTCACCCGATCACCTTCGGCCCAAATGCACCAACAGGTTAGGTGTTGTAGCTGTAAGCGGTTGGGAAATATTCAGGCCACCTGCCAGTTTGGTGGCGCGGTTAACGCTCCGGCTGTTGGGAAACGTTGCATTGAAAACAAAAAAATATTCTACGCACACGCAAGATCTATCCATGGAGAGGAGAGAGTGTGTCTACGTACCCTCGTAGACCGTAAGCGGAAGCATTTGACAACGCGGTTGATGTAGTCGAACTTTCTTCGCGATCCAACTGATTGAGTACCGAACGTACGGCACCTCCGCGTTCAGCACACGTTCAGCTCGGTGACGTCCACGCCTTCTTGATCCAGCAAGATGGCGAGGTAGTGGATGAGTTCCGGTAGCACGACGGCATGGTGACGGTGATGGTGAAGTTATCTCCGTAGGGCTTCGCCTAAGCACTACGAAAATATGACCAGGGGTGTAAACGGTGGAGGGAGGCATCACACACGGCTAAGCAATTGTCTGGGGTGTGCTAGGCGCCCCTCCCACATATATATAGATGGGAGGGAGAGGGGGGAGGCCAAGGGGCGTCCCAAGTAGGTCTGAATCCTACATGGGCTTGCCCTAGCCCCCCTTTCCTTCTTTTGGCGCCAAGGGGAAGGAAGGGGGAGGTGGCGCCCCTCCCCCCTTTCCTTTCTCCCACAAGGGGGGAAAGGCAGGACGAGGTGGCACCCCCCTTTCCTTCTTCTAGGGTCGGCGGCCAGGGAGAGGGCGCGCCAACCCCTCTGTGGGCTGGTGTGTGCCTGTCCTTGGCCCATTAGGCCCATAGACCTCCCGGGGCCACCCGGAACCCCTTTTGGTGATCCGATGACTATCCGGTTTTCTCCTAAACACTTCCAGTGTCCGAATACCATCGTCCTATATATCAATCTTTACCTCTCGACCATTTAGAGACTCCTCGTCATGTCCATGATCTCGTCCAGGACTCCGAACAACATTCGGTCACCAAATCATATAACTCATATAACACTATATCGTCAATGAGCGTTAACCGTGCGAACCCTACGGGTTCGAGAACTATGTAGACATGACCGAGATGCCTCTTCGGTCAATAACCAATAGTAGAACCTGGATGCCCATATTGGTTCCTACATATTCTACGAAGATCTTTATCGGTCGAACTGTTATGACAACATACGTAATTCCCTTTGTCCGTCGGTATGTTACTTGCCCGAGATTCGATCGTCGGTATCTTCATACCTAGTTCAATCTTGTTACCGGCAAGTCTCTTTAACCGTTCCGTAATACATCATCTCGTAGCTAACTCATTAGTCATTTGCTTGCAAGGCTTCTTATGATGTGTATTACCAAGAGGGCCCCCCTTTCCTTCTTCTAGGGTCGGCGGCCAGTGAGAGGGCGCGCCAACCCCTCTGTGGGCTGGTGTGTGCCTCTCCTTGGCCCATTAGGCCCATAGACCTCATGTGGCCTCCCGGAGCCCCTTCCGGTGATCCAATGACTATTCGGGTTTCTCTCAAACACTTCCGGTGTCCGAATATACCATCGTCCTATATATCTCTTTACCTCTCGACCATTTTCAGACTCCTCGTCATGTCCGTGATGTCATCCGGGACTCCGAACAACATTCAGTCACCAAATCATATAACTCATATAACACTATATCGTCAACGAACGTTAAGCGTGCGGACCCTACGGGTTCGAGAACTATGTAGACATGATCGAGACACCTCTCTGGTCAATAACCAATAGCGGAACCTGGATGCCCTTATTGGTTCCTACATATTGTACGAAGATTTTTATCGGTCGAACCGTTATGACAACATACGTAATTCCCTTTGTCCGTCGGTATGTTACTTGCCCGAGATTCGATTGTCGGTATCTTCATACCTAGTTCAATCTCGTTACCGGCAAGTCTCTTTAACCGTTCTGTAATACATCATCTCGTAGCTAAATCATTAGCCATTTGCTTGCAAGGCTTCTTATGATGTGTATTACCAAGAGGGCCCAGAGATACCTCTCCGATACTCAGAGTGAAAATCCTAATCTCGATCTATGCCAACTCAACAAACACCTTCGGAGATACCTGTAGATCATCTTTATGATCACCCAGTTACGTTGTGGCGTTTGATAGCACACAAGGTATTCCTCTGGTATCCGGGAGTTGCATAATTTCATAGTTGAAGGAATATGTATTTGACATGAAGAAAGCAATAGCAATAAACTGAATGATCAATATGCTAAGCTAACCGATGGGTCTTGTCCATCACATCATTCTACTAATGATGTGATCCCGTTATCAAATGACAACTCATGCCCATGGTTAGGAAACCTTAACCATCTTTGATCAACGAGCTAGTCTAGTAGAGGCTCGCTAGGGACATAGTATTGGTTTATGTATTCACACATGTATTTAGGTTTCCGATCAATACAATTCTAGCATGAATAATAAACCTTTGTCATGAATAAGGAAATATAAAATAACAACTTTATTATTGCCTCTAGGGCATATTTCCTTCAATCTCGCACTTGCACTAGAGTCAATAATCTAGATTACATTGTAATGAATCTAACACCCATGGAGTCTTGGTGCTGATCATGTTTTGTTCGCGGAAGAGGTTTAGTCAACGGGTCTGCCACATTCAGATCTATATGTATTTTGAAAATCTCTATGTCTCCATCCTTGACTTTTTCATGAATGGAGTTGAAGCGTCTCTTGATGTTTTTGGTTCTCTTGTGAAACCTGGATTCCTTCGCCAAGGCAATTGCTCCAGTGTTGTCACAAAAGATTTTCATTGGACCCGATGCACTAGGTATTACACCTAGATCGGATATGAACTCCTTCATGTGCTGCTTCCGAAGCAGCTATGTACTCTGCTTCACACGTAGATCCTGCCACGACGCTCTGTTTGGAAATGCACCAACTGACAGCTCCACCATTCAATATAAATACGTATCCGGTTTGTGATTTAGAGTCATCCGGATCAGTGTCGAAGCTAGCATCGACGTAACCATTTACGACAAGCTCTTCGTCACCTCCATAAATGAGAAACATATCCTGGGTCATTTTCAGGTACTTCGGGATGTTCTTGATCGCTGTCCAGTGATCCACTCCTCGATTACTTTGGTACCTCCCTGCCAAACTTATGGCAAGGTACACATCAGGTCTGGTACACAGCATATCATACATGATAGAACCTATGGTTGAGGCATGGGGAATGACTTTCATTCTCTCTCTATCTTCTGCAGTGGTCGGGCTGTGAGTCTAACTCAATTTCACACCTTGTAACACATGCAAGAACCCTTTCTTTGACTGATCCATTTTGAACTTCTTCAAAACATTACCAAGGTATGTGCTTTGTGAAAGTCCTATTAAACGCCTCGATCTATCTCTATAGATCTTGATGCCCAATATATAACTAGCTTCGCCGAGGTCTTTCCTTGGAAAATTCTTATTCAAGTATCCTTTTATGCTATCCAGAAATCCTATATCATTTCCAATCAACAATATGTCATCTACATATAATATCAGAAATGCTACAGAGCTCCCACTCACTTTCTTGCAGATACAGGCTTCACCATAAGTCTTTATGAAACCATATGCTTTGATCACCTCATCAAAGCGTATATTCCAACTCCGAGATGCTTGCACCAGTCCATAGATGGATCGCTGGAGCTTGCACACTTTGTTAGCATCTTTAGGATCGACAAAACCTTCTGGTTGCATCATATACCACTCTTCTTTAAGATATCCATTAAGGGATGCATTTTTGACGTCCATTTGTCGGATTTCATAATCATAAAATGCGGCAATTGCTAACATGATTTGGACAGACTTAAGCATCGCTACGGGTGAGAAAGTCTCATCGTAGTCAACTCTTTGAACTTGTCGAAAACCTTTCGCGACAAGTCGAGATTTGTAGATAGTGACATTAGCATCAACGTCAGTCTTCTTCTTGAAGATCCATTTATTTTCTATTACTTGCCGATCATCGGGCAAATCCACCAAAGTCCATACTTTATTCTCATACATGGATCATATCTCAGATTTCATAGCCTCAAGCCATTTATCAGAATCTGGGCTCATTATAGCTTCTTCATAGTTCGTAGGTTCGCCATGGTCTAGTAACATAACTTCCAGGACAGGATTACCGTACCACTCTGGTGCGGATCGTGCTCTGGTCGACCTAAGTAGATAGATGGCCCGTGCTATTGTTCCGTTGAATTTTAATGCGTTCCTTCAGAAAGCAAAGTTGAAAGATGATGGTAGCAATTACATGGACTGGGTTCATAACTTGAGGATTATCCTCATTGCTGCATAGAAGAATTACGTCCTGGAAGCACCGCTGGGTGCCAGGCCTGCTGCAGATGCTACTGATGACGTTAAGAACGTCTGGCAGAGCAAAGCTGATGACTACTCGATAGTTCAGTGTGCCATGCTTTACGGCTTAGAACCGGGACTTCAACGACGTTTTGAACTTCATGGAGCATATGAGATGTTCGAGGAGTTGAAGTTAATATTTCAAGCAAATGCCCGGATTGAGAGATATGAAGTCTCCAATATGTTCTACAGCTGCAAAATGGAGGAGAATAGTTCTGTCAGTGAACATATACTCAAAATGTCTGGGTATAATAATCACTTGATTCAACTGGGAGTTAATCTTCCAGATGATAGTGTCATTGACAGAATTCTTCAATCACTGCCACCAAGCTACAAGAGCTTCGTGATGAACTATAATATGCAAGGGATGGATAAGACAATTCCCGAGCTCTTCGCAATGCTAAAGGCTGCGGAGGTAGAAATCAAGAAGGAGCATCAAGTGTTGATGGTCAACAAGACCACCAGTTTCAAGAAGAAGGGTAAAGGGAAGAAGAAGGGGAACTTTAAGAAGAATAGCAAACAAGTTGTTGCTCAGGAGAAGAAACCTAAATCTGGACCTAAGCCTGAGACTGAGTGCTTCTACTGCAAACAGACTGGTCACTGGAAGCGGAACTGCCCCAAGTATTCGGCCGATAAGAAGGATGGCAAGGTGAACAAAGGTATATGTGATATACATGTTATTGATGTGTACCTTACTAAAGCTCGTAGAAGGTTGGCTAAGGACGAGGTGACGATGCGCGTGGGAAATGGTTCCAAAGTCAATGTGATCACCGTCGGCACGCTACCTCTACATCTACCTTCGGGATTAATTTTAGACCTGAATAATTGTTATTTGGTGCCAGCGTTAAGCATGAACATTATATCTGGATCTTGTTTGATGCGAGACGGTTATTCATTTAAATCTGAGAATAATGGTTGTTCTATTTATATGAGTAATATCTTTTATGGTCATGCACCCTTGAAGAGTGGTCTATTTGTGTTGAATCTCGATAGTAGTAATACACATATTCATAATGTTGAAGCCAAAAGATGCAGAGTTGATAATGATAGTGCAACTTATTTGTGGCACTGCCGTTTGGGTCATATTGGTGTAAAGCGCATGAAGAAACTCCATACTGATGGACTTCTAGAATCACTTGATTATGAATCACTTGGTACTTGCGAACCATGCCTCATGGGCAAGATGACTAAAACGTCGTTCTCCGAAACAATGGAGCGAGCAACAGATTTATTGGAAATCATACATACTGATGTATGTGGTCCAATGAATGTTGAGGCTCGTGGCGGGTATCATTATTTTCTCACCTTCAAAACTGATTTGAGCAGATATGGGTATATCTACTTAATGAAACATAAGTCTGAAACATTTGAAAAGTTCAAAGAATTTCAGAGTGAAGTGGAAAATCACGGTAACAAGAAAATAAAGTTTCTACGATCTTATCGTGGAGGAGAATATTTGAGTTACGAGTTTGGTCTACATTTGAAACAATGAGGAATAGTTTCGCAACTCATGCCACCCGAAACACCACAGCGTAATGGTGTGTCCGAATGTCGTAATCGTACTTTACTAGATATGGTGCGATCTATGATGTCTCTTACTGATTTACCGCTATCATTTTGGGGTTATGCTTTAGAGACGGCTGCATTCATGTTAAATAGGGCACCATCAAAATCCGTTGAGACGACGCCTTATGAACTGTGGTTTGGCAACAAACCAAAGTTGTCATTTCTTAAAGTTTGGGGCTGCGATGCTTATGTGAAAAAGCTTCAACCTGATAAGCTCGAACCCAAATCGGAAAAATGTGTCTTCTTAGGATACCCAAAGGAAACTGTTGGGTACACCTTCTATCACAGATCAGAAGGCAAGACATTTGTTGCTAAGAATGGATCCTTTCTAGAGAGGGAGTTTCTCTCGAAAGAAGTGAGTGGGAGGAAAGTAGAACTTGATGAGGTAACTGTACCTACTCCCTTGTTGGAAAGTTCATCACAAAAACTGGTTCTTGTGACACCTACACCAATTAGTGAGAAAGCTAATGATATTGATCATGAATCTTCAGATCAAGTTACTACCGAACCTCGTAGATCAACCAGAGTAAGATCTGCACCAGAGTGGTACGGTAATCCTATTCTGGAAGTCATGTTACTTGACCATGGCGAACCTACGAACTATGATGAAGCGATGGTGAGCCCAGATTCTGCAAAATGGCTTGAGGCCATGAAATCTGAAATGGGATCCATGTATGAGAACAAAGTGTGGACTTTGGTTGACTTGCCCGATGATCGGCAAGCCATAGAGAATAAATGGACCTTCAAGAAGAAGACCGATGCTGACGGTAATGTTACTGTCTACAAAGCTCGACTTGTTGTGAAAGGTTTTCGACAAGTTCAAGGGGTTGACTACGATGAGACTTTCTCACTCGTAGCGATGCTTAAGTTTGTCTGAATCATGTTAGCAATTGCCGCATTTTATGATTATGAAATTTGGCAAATGGATGTCAAAACTGCTTCCTGAATGGATTTCTGGAAGAAGAGTTGTATATGATGCAACCAGAAGGTTTTGTCGATCCAAAGGGTGCTAACAAAGTGTGCAAGCTCCAGCGATCCATTTATGGACTGGTGCAAGCCTCTCGGAGTTGGAATAAACGTTTTGATAGTGTGATCAAAGCATATGGTTTTATACAGACTTTTGGAGAAGCCTGTAGCATTTCTAATATTATATGTGGATGACATATTATTGATTGGAAATGATATAGAATTTCTGGATAGCATAAAAGGATACTTGAATAAGAGGTTTTCAATGAAAGACCTCAGTGAAGCTGCTTATATATTAGGCATCAAGATCTATAGAGATAGATCAAGACGCTTGATTAGACTTTCACAAAGCACATACCTTGATAAAGTTTTGAAAAAGTTCAAAATGGATCAAGCAAAGAAAGGGTTCTTGCCTGTGTTACAAGGTGTGAAGTTGAGTCAGACTCAATGCCCGACCACTGCAGAAGATAGAGAGAAAATGAAAAGTGTTCCCTATGCTTCAACCATAGGCTCTATCATGTATGCAATGCTGTGTACCAGACCTGATGTGTGCCTTGCTATTAGTTTAGCAGGGAGGTACCAAAGTAATCCAGGAGTGGATCACTGGACAGCGGTCAAGAACATCCTGAAATACCTGAAAAGGACTAAGGATATGTTTCTCGTTTATGGAGGTGACAAAGAGCTCGTCGTAAATGGTTACGTCGATGCAAGCTTTGACACTTATCCGGACGATTCTAAATCGCAAACCGGATACGTGTTTATACGGTGGAGCTGTTAGTTGGTGCAGTTCTAAACAAAGCATCGTGGCGGGATCTACGTGTGAAGCGGAGTACATAGCTGCTTCAGAAGCAGCAAATGAAGGAGTCTGGATGAAGGAGTTCATATCCGATCTAGGTGTCATACCTAGTGCATCGGGTCCAATGAAAATCTTTTGTGACAATACTGGTGCAATTGCATTGGAAAAGGAATCCAGATTTCACAAGAGAACCAAGCACATCAAGAGACGCTTCAATTCCGTCCGGGATCAAGTCCAGGTGGGAGACATAGAGATTTGCAAGATACATACGGATCTGAATGTTGCAGACCCGTTGACTAAGCCTCTTCCATGAGCAAAACATGATCAACACCAAGACTCCATGGGTGTTAGAATCATTACTGTGTAATCTAGATTATTGACTCTAGTGCAAGTGGGAGACTGAAGGAAATATGCCCTAGAGGCAATAATAAAGTTATTATTTATTTCCTCCTATCATGATAAATGTTTATTATTCATGCTAGAATTGTATTAACCGGAAACATAATACATGTGTGAATACATAGACAAACATACAGTACAAAAAAAATACACTTCCGTGATGATATGTGTTTGTCACAGTAGGTCGCGTTTTTTGTCATGCATGTACATCCATGACAAATTTATGACAGAATCAAGATAGTCATACCTGTGCTGTCGTAGAAGTGTTCATGACATTACCAAAATTATCATCACGGAAGTGTCCACTTCCATGACGATAAATCACGCGTCACAGAAGTGCTTTCGTCAAGGGTGACCGACACGTGGCATCCACCGTAACGGAACGCCGTTAAGCTATCGGGTCAGGTTTTGGATCCGATAACCCGTTAACAGCCCCGACCAATGGGGATTTTCCACGTGTAAAATCATCATTGGCTAGAGGAAACACGTGTCGGCTCATCGTTGGGACAGATGTCATCCACTCATTGGACAGAAGGCGCCTATGATACGTCGACACGTGGCACGGCCCAACAGAGGCCCATTCCTGTGAAAAGGCCGGCCCGTTTGACTTGGTCAAAAGGTGGCGGGCCGGCCCATGGAAAGCCTGTTAACGGCCTGTTCGCATATAGCCCATTTACAGCCCGCTAACCCAAGGCCCGTTACGCCCTATCCGAATTAGGCCCAGTAGCGTCATCTGGGCCATCCAATATGATTCCAGCCCGTTTTCACTTCTGGCCCATGTATGGCCCATGACGTCTTTCGGCCCATATGAGGCCCTATGTAACTCTTGGCCTATTAACGGCCCGTGGTGAAACTGGCCCGTAATGAACAGTGTATCACTTTACACCCATTAACGGCCCGTGGTGAAACTGGCCCGTAATGAACAGTGTATCACTTTATACCCATTAACGGCCCGTTATTCCGTTGGGCCGTTTCCAGCCCATGTTATCTTTCGGCCTTCTCAGAGCCCATTTATTCTTGGGCTCATTTCCAGCATTCGTTTACTTACGGCCCGTTACTGTCATTTTCTGCTTGTGGGCCAAATTCAGCCCGTGGTTACAGTCGGCCCGTTTGTGGTCCGTTAATACGTTGGGCCGTTTTCATAGCGTCATCAAATACGGCCTATTAACGATGGCCCGTTATGGTCGGCCCATGAACGGACGATTCCAACTCTAGCCCGTTTACGGCCATAATGCGGTCTGTTTGGCCCATGTTTGGCCAATCGATCATACGGCCCGTATAAGGCCCATTGATGATACGGCCCGCAGAAGGCCCATTGTTTCTACGGCCCGTAGAAGGCCCATTGTTTCTACGGCCCGTAGAAGGCCCACTGTTTCTACGGCCAGTAGGAGGCCCAGTGTCACTACAGTAAATATTAGCCCATGGTTATTGTGGCCTAGTTTTAAAAAATAGGTTATTGCAGCCACTAGCTAACCGCGGAAAAAGAACTGCAATGACTACAAGCAAACAAATAAACAAGACAACAAGGAAATAAATAAGCAAGCAACTAACGCTAGGCTATCACGGCTATTACACATATTACATCCACTGGGCATCAAAGTTCGCCACCAGTGCAAATATAGGGAACAAAGCAGCATATCATATACACTGGTTGTCAAAGTTGGCGACCAGCGCAAATAAACGCCGCAGCAAAACAAATCCAGAACTGAAACCACTTCAGAAGATCTCAAGAAACAATATCCTGGGTACCCATAATGCTGGCAAGATGCTTAGCAAGCTTATTAACTTTCTCTTGTTTGGCGCTTAAATCCTCCAGCGCTTGCTGTTGCACCAGAAAATATGCATCTGAATTCTGCAGGGACTTCCTCAGTCCTTCAGCTTCCTGTCGCAGCACATCTGATCGATGTCTTTCAACTTGAAGTTGAGACTCAAGAAGACGAACTGATTCAGGCAGCGAGTTCGAAGAGCTTGTGCCAGCAGTAGTGGCCAGTAACTCGAACACTACATCAAGACAGGACTTTTGGGTTCCCTCACTGTCGTCAAGATAGTTTTTATCAGCTTTCTTGGAGACCAACAGGGATGTCTCACTATCTTGAACCTTATCTGCATTACTTCCTTTACCATTGGATAACGCGGTACTGTTCTCCAATATTTTGTCCGCATTCTAAAAGAGAAACAAGCAGACACATCACATGTTTACCATGTTGTATATGAAACTCATTTTGGTAAATGAGTTCAGTAGTAAAGTGGACAGGATAACAGCATGAAACAAACATATATCTATGTACCATGGTCACTTTATGGTCTATATCATTCTAGTTTTTGTTGCCAAATCAAGATAGAGACACAGTTCAAATAATATTTGTTCAAGACAAAGCAGAATAGACAGAATATAAGTGTGGGTAACTATAGAGCAATAACAACACTTGTAATGTGCATGACATGAGAACATAACTGTTTATTCAATTGAAACTGAAATCAACATAGAGCAGGTTACAACAGCAAACCAGTTAAAGAAACAGGTTTAAAACATACCTGTTGCGCCATTGGAGTTTCAATTCCATCCTTCAAATTTGAAAATAGTTGGTATGAGTAAATACAGTAATGCAAGAGCAAAGGAGTATGAACCATAGCTACAGAACCTGACCTGAGAACAAATCTTCTTCTCCTTTAAGCGTTGAGTTGGGATTCGGAGTGGTGGTCCTCGTGCTTTGGGCACTGCAGTTCCCTTACTAACTGCTCGTGTTTGGGTGCTCTGTGGTGGAGACGGTGCTGTGTCAACTGGAACTGGGTTACTATCTGCCGGGGTTGGGGTTAGAAGGGGTGTAGCTGGTTCTCTGTCCAACTGGGTAGGGGTACAATCTGCGAGAGTCTGGGTTATGTGTGGTGGATCTGGTCCTTGGGCAAGTACAACCGTGGTTCTATCTGCATCAACTGGTAGCACTATCTTTTCTGAAGACCGTGTTGTTACTCCCTTAGATACTGCCATCACGCTCTCCAATTCAAATGGCTGATAAACAAGAAAAGTAATTGAAAGTATAGACATTGTATGATAGACAGGTGCAATGGATAGTGGGGAATAAAAGAGGGCATGAAATAATTCATATTTATGTTGTCTAACCAAACAGGATAGCATGACACAATTTCACATATATGATGGCTAACTAAACAGGATAGCATGACACAATTTCACATTATGATGGCTAACTAAAAAAGATGGAAAGACATAGTTCAAAATATGAGACTATGTAAACAGGATGACATGACATAACTATATAATGTGTTTATTAAATAGGTTGGCATGCCATAATTCACATACATTCACGGATAGAATGCCATAATTCAAAATATGATGACTGTAAACACTAAACAGGATGAGATGATATAACTATATGATGTCTTTATTAAATGGGTTGCCATGCCATAATTCAGATAGATGATGTGTATGTACTATGTAAACATGATGGCATGATATAATTCAAATATATGATTTATATAGTAAGCAAGTAAGCAGATGGCAATCCATATATGATGTAAAAACTAAGCAATGCAAGACAACATGCATGACATGGGTAATATAACCCTGCCAAGTTTGAGCATAGACCTCAGGGGGGAAATAGGACTGGTCATCAGTCTCTGAATCCTCCTCTGAGGAGCTCTCTGTAACCAGCAAGATGTCTGCTTCAGCAGGTAGCATTGTCTGCTCTGAATACCTTGTTTTCACTCCAGATACTTCCATCACCGCTTCAAATGGCTGATGCACAGGAAGAGTAGTTGAATATACAAACGTTGTCGACAAATGGAACACGTAATACAAAAAAATGATAGCATGATATAATTCACATACATGATGATTGGCTAAACAGCATGGCATTGCATAATTCACATATATAATGCCTTTGCAACAAGATAGCATTGTATAATTCACATATATAATGTCTTGCAACAAGATGGCAATGCATAATTCACATATATGGTAATTAGACACTGAACAGGTGGCATTCACACAAAGCATGTCTAAACTAATCAAATGACATAGCAATGCGAGACACCATACGCACGATATGAGCAACATAACCCTGCCAAGTTAGAGCATACACCTCGGGGGGGGAATAGGACTGGTCATCTGTCTCTGAATCCTCCTCTGAGGAGCTATCCGTAACCAGCGAGATATGCGCTTCGTCAGATAGCATAGTCTGCTCTGAAGACCTTGTTTTCACTCCAGAATTTGCCATCACCGTGTCAAATGGCTGATGCACACGAAGAGCAGTTGAATGTACTAACATTGTTGACAAATGTAATATGTAACGAAAAAAAGGATGGCCTGATATAATTTACATATAAGATGACTGGCTAAGCAGGATGGCATTGCAAAATTCACATATATGATGCCTGGCTAAACAAGATGGCGTTGCATAATTCACATAAACGATGAATAAACTAAACAGATGGCATTCGCACAAAGGATGTCTAAACTAAGCAGATGACATATTTGATGTATAAAGTAAGCAATGCAAGACACCATATGCATGATATAACCAACATCAGCATGCCAAGTTAGAGCGAAGACCTCAGGGGGTAAATAGGAGTTGTCTTCTCCTTCTGAATCCCCCTCAGAACAGATATCTTCCTCTCGATTACAATCCGAAATGCGTGGAGGGGGGCTGCCTTTGCGCCTACCATGGAGCGACGTCTGCATGAAATTTTATTGCCACGCAAGGCTCGTCTCTTTTGCTCTACATGTTCAGTTCCATTGTTTACAATAACTGTCATGCATAGGAATAAAACATAGTGAGATTATGTAAGGAGTGCATGCAGAAATCCAGAGTGATGGTAGCAACCTGTGGATAGACCCAAAACCAATAATAGCAGGCAGATAATGGCTTCAGTTAAAAAATACAGATAATGGCTTCTTTACTGTTTGTTTCCCACCCAACATGAAACTCATAGTAGACACCGGAGATTAACCAGATAGTAGATAGATACTATTGATAGCGGCCCCGATATGTACCCCACAACCATTTAAAAACTCAAGTTTGACCATTAGTTTGGAGCTGACTCAGAGTCTAATCGGTGAACAGGACGATAAAGTAGCATGTAATATTAAGCGATGCATAACGTAAGCAGACACGAAAGAGTGCGACCTCTCTTGCGGACCCGTGTAGTCCTCGAGGTCATCTGCTCGGTTGATGATGGTAATGCAGTTTTCATGGCTGCCAGCGGCGGGGAAGAAGATCTGAGGCGGCGAAAGACAGTCTGGAGGCCGGATCCCTGCTGTGCTGGACCCTTCTGTCGTTGGAGCAGCTGAGCTGGGGTGGACGACGGCGCAGCAGGAGCGGGACAAACCACGCAAGGTTTTCTTTGACAACTATCTGTAAGAGAAGTAATTCTGTAAGGGCTCGTTTGAATTGGAGGATTCCAACAATGCAGGGATAGGAAATAGACAGGAATAGGATAGGAATGCACGTGCAAAACAGAGAATTTAAAAACACAGGATTTCTGCCAATCTGGGTGTTTGATTCACAACAATTGGAAGATCACAGGATGCAAAGAAGCATGGTGAGATTAAGTCAAACCACAAGAAAATGTACGGTTATAATGCTATTATGCTACTATCTCTTAGTCTTGTGCTTCATGAATAGGAATTTGAAAAGGAGGACAAGTGAAAATTAAAATTCCTACGTTTTTTCTTTCAAGGAGACACTAAAGGAACAAATCCGTGTGCTCAGTGGACAATATATATAACATGTAGAGTAAAAAAGAGATGCAACAAGTGTACAACCTCTTTGGCGAAGCCATGTCGATCTCAGCGTGATTGGGTTGGCCGGTGAGGATGCTCCGGCTGACTTTGCTGTCGGAGGAGGGGAAGAAGATCTTAGGCGTCTGGAGATGGAGCCCGAGGTACTGCTCCGCTGTGATGGAGGGTTTCGTCGTTGGAGCAGCTCCGGTGAGTTGTACGACGCCGAGGCTGAAGCAGGACAAGAGAGACAACGAACAACGTTAACCTGAGTGGAATTCTAATAGCATCTCCAATACATGACGTAAAATACATAACCACAAAGTGCTAGATGTAAAATACATCAGCCGCTCATCTCTGAACTTAACTGTCGAAACTGAACTTAACTGTCGAAACTGAACTTAACTGTCGAAACTGAATTTTGCTGTCGAAACTGAACGCACTAGCAAGGTGAGGCTACACGTCGGTCGACTGACTTTTTCATCTCTGGTCAGTCGATTTTGCAGCCGTTGGATACGAAATCAAGGGCCTGCGGTTCATCTTCAACCTCCACCCCCTGAGCCGCCAGCCACCACCGGCCAAACAGCAGCCCCCCGCCGCCCGCGGCCGGCGGTGCGCCGCCCCGCCCGCCCCGAAAACACTCCCCACCGCCGGTCCGCCGCCGCCCCGGCCATCCCTCTAGGCCCCCCCCGTGCCGAGCTTTTTCTCCGGCGATCCCCACGCCACCGCCCCGCCAACGCCCCGCCACCGCCGGCGACCACCGCCCCCATCCTGAACCCTAAGATAGATAGTGGGGTACCTCTCCGGCGAGCCCCCTCCCCGCTGCGGCTGGTTCTTCCTTCACCCCGGCGAGCCCCCCCCCACCCCCTGAAAATCGACTGACCCAAAAGTCGATTCAGTCGACTGAAGTGTAGCTAAATCGGAGCAGCATCGCAAGCAAGAGCAAGAGCGAGAGCAGCAGCGCGAGCAAGAGCAATAGCAAGAGCAGACCAGGCAGGGGACCGAGAGCAAGAGCAGAGCAGCAGCGCGAGCGAGAGCTAAAGCAGCAGCAGCTCCTACTGATGTGGACGTCGCCGCCGAGGGAGCGACGCCGTGGAGGAAGTGGCCGGCGACGCCGCCGTGGATGGAGCCGCGCCGTGTCGGCTCGGGACCGAGCGCCGGCAGCACCGTGAGATCGAATCAAGAAGAAAATGCGGCGATTAGTGTACAACCTCTTTGGTGGCGCCGATTAGGCCGCAGCTTCATCCGAGGAAACGGTGATGATGATGCTCTTCCGGTGGTGCAGGTGAAGACGGCGGTGTGGGAATGGAGGTGGCGCGAAAGACGAGGGGAACGTCGGGGCAGCTCCTTGGAGGTGGAGGACGGGGTGGCTGAACCGGCGGGACGATGAGATCGACGACGGATCCTCATCCGGTACGGTGGATGAGGGACGTCGAGGTGTTGCTGTGGACGACGTCGTCGGGGAAGAGGCTCCGGCTGGGTGGCGGACGGAGCAGGGTGTGGGGTTTCGTCGCGGGTTTTCGCGGCCTCGGTGTACGAATGGGTGGGCGGATGGGATGGCAGTGGGGAACCATGGCTTAGAGACGCGCTTGTCCGAAATGTGGGGTAAGTTACGAAAGTACCCCCACCGATTTGAGGCGGTTCTTTCGGTTCAGGGGTACCACGGGCATTTCGCGTGTCGGGATTTCACAGGAGGTGGGAGTTTTCGCGCGCGTTGTAATTTCGGAATAGCAAGGCGCGGGTTGAGATGGAGGGAGTTGTCGGAGCACAACGAGACAAAGATATATCTTAAATATTTCGGGCTAACAAGGCGCGGGTTGAAATTTCCGGACAAGCCTAACGTGTACTGTACCAAATCAATGCGCACTACAAATGTCATTCAAAACTTTGAATTCATGTTATGTTCAATTAAAATATTTCGCTACGTGTATAATGCATGCAACCTACTACTCAAATGAACGTTTTAGTGCATTCCAAACGTATATACTACCGCTTCAATATGAACTAAATTTGAATTCGTTTCTCTATTTGAATAAGATCTACAGTAATGATTGTTGTGAAGTCAAAGCATTTGAATTCGTTTCTCTGTTTTAATAAGATCTACAATCATCATTATTGTCAAGTTAAACCATCGTTTGTGTATTATCTTCACAGCACACCACATGATTAGTCTCGAGTTACATATGAACTATGTGTACTATATGAACTCGAACTAGATTTTTTGAATCCACTTTATTTTGATTTCAAATCACATTACATTTCTAGCTCTAGCTAGATCTTCATAATCTAAACCATGTCTCATATGTATAATGTGTTTATCACATTATGTATGGTGCCCCGCCCCCTACGCCTACAAGTATTTAGATGTGAGTTGCAAACACCACACATTACCACAAATTCAAATAAAATGTGAGAATGTTCGATATATAGTATTGTTTAGATTGTTCGATATTTAGTTGTAAGCTGCAAACGCCACACATTATCACAAATTCAAATAAAATGTGAGATTGTTTGATGTATAGTATGGTTTAGATTGTTCGGCATTTAGCTGTGAGTTGCAAACGCCATGCATTATCACATTATGGTATAACATGTGCACAGCACGTGTATCACCGCTATATTCATGCATGCAATGTTTAAAACACTATGATCTCCTATTCAAATATATGAATCCGCTTTCATATCAAATTATGATCTTTGTTAGTCTCTTACACCCACACAATCCTCTAACCTTTGTAGCTACCACTAACTTTCTCTCGTGCATGCACACGCCCTCCTCGCCCTCCCCCTCCCTCGGCATTCTATCCACCGGGCACATTCATTTTTTTCTTTAGGTCGTTCTCCCAGAGTCTCCACAACTCCTTTCCGACACACACCGATCGATAAACCTCTCCAGCGATGCCTGCCTACAACATACACACACCTTCAATCTCCTCCTTTATGTGTCCTTGCCTCGTGTCTCTCATACGGTCAGACACACGTGTAAACTCTCGCCCCTCTTTTCATCGATCTCACAACCGCACACTCCTCCCCCTATCTAGCTAGTAGTTGGGCCTCTCGCACCACCTCCTAGCTCCATTCTCTCTGTCTATCCGTCTCGCTGGGCCTTATTTGCCTCTAACAAATGGACGTACACCGACCGATCTCTCGCTATACATATAGCTAGCTAGGTCCTTATAACTCGTTTTTACCCACACGTCAATCGATCTACCTCATTAGTTGTGTCTCTCCCTTCCTCCGACAAACAACAATTGATCTACCGATCTAGTTAGGTTTGCTTACCAAACACATGGTTCCCCTTCATCATCCATGGATGCGTCCCGACAGATCTATCACGCACAGGCACACACAGAAACACATCCCCACTCTTATTGATAACATTGCAGTTCCACCCTCAGTTTGTCTAGTAGGCCTCTCCCACCATCTTCGAGAAGCAACTCCATCACCCATCCAGCACTCTACCCTCTCCCTCCCTCTCCCTCCCTCTCTCTCTCCTCTCTCTCTCTCTCTGTCCCATCATATTTCCCGTCCTTCAGTTATGTATGGATGTCGACCGATCTCCCTCAAGACATAGCTGGGTCTCTCCTTCTCAACACATATACGAGTCGTTCTACCTCTATAGTTAGGCCTCTGCCTACCCCTCCCCCACCCCCTCCCCCCCACACACACCGATACATCGAGCGCTCTAGTCATGTCTCCCTGCCACACACAAACTTGACATGTGCCCTCTAACGTTCCGGTAGGCCAGTCGCCCTATATCTTTGACTTGCACACACACACAATTTCGATGGCTCTCTTCATCGATCTCGCACCCACCCACTTGATCCTCTCTTCGACTCTATCGATAGCTATGACCCCTCCCTCTCTTCTCGTGGATTGCCCGACCCTCTATGTATGATATGGATAGGCCTCCATTTCACACACATTGCATGCAAAATTTTGTTTGAGATGTCATCGACACATATTCCCACAAATAATTCACGAAATCAACCCCCCACCCCACCCCCACCCCAAAACAAAAAACACTCACGAACGCGGTTTGTATCTCTCACACACACCCACGTAGGTGGGGGACGTGCACGAAGAGAAGAGGTGCATGCACGGCGCACGTACTCCCGTCTCTTTCCCAACCACACCCGCGCGGGTACACGGTGGAGCTCATTTCTGTACGAAAAAGGCAGCCCACGTGGTAATTTGGCACGTGTACTGGTTGTCCACTTGGTGGAGGGAGGATCGTCTACCACGGGTGAACAAACAAATTGCGACTTGACGTGTTATGTTAAAAAAAGAGGCAAACCATGTGGGGCCTACCTTAGAGGCAAGGCTCTATACACTGGAGTACTTTTGATGTGTCCCGTCAACTCGCAGAACGAGGAGAAGCTTGCTTAGTACGCCGTCTCCCCCGCCCACGGGCGCGGTGGCTCGCAGGATGAGGTGAAGCTTGCTCCGCCTTACGCCCGCTCCCTCGCCCATGCGCGCGGTGGCTCGCAGGACGAGGAGAAAAATTTACTACTCCCTCCGTTTACTCCTCGTCCCTACTACCTTGGTTATAGAGATTATATCATATTGTTTGGAATATATATGTCCTTTAGTAGATTTCAATATGAACTACTAGTACATACTCCAAACACTGATGTATATAGACGTATTTTAGAGTGTAGATTCACTCATTTTGCTCCGTATGTAGCACTCTCCCTCGCCCCTCGACCCTCGCCCACGTGGTGGACGTGCAGCAATTCATTCGGTCTCATATAGCCAGAACGATATATACTGCACTACCATTATTGCTCGACTTCCCGAAGAGGCGAAGAGCCAATCGCAAGGTTAATATTTTGGAGATGCCAAGCGCAAGGTTATAGGAGAACGAGTAGTAGGTGCCGCGTCATTTATAAATAAAGTTTTTTTTCTTCAGTGGCACGTACGCAATATGATAGGTTCATATGGAGAGAAAAGGAAACCGCTCCACTATATACGTAGTCAGGACGGGCCAGCCTACATGGTTGCTTGCTGGGGTTGCTCTCTTCACACTCTCTCGCACAAAACGAATGTGGCCACATCTCTAACATCCCGGCGGATCACGTCCTCTTGGGGAAGGGGTGGATGCTTAGTGTAGATGCGGTGGCCGTCGCCGACGGTGAAAACCCACTGTCGGCACGTCCCGATCAGGGGTCCCCGCCTTTCTCTCTCACAAAGCCAGTGAGGTTGCCTTCGTCCCTTGCTCACTGCCGTGGCATGGGCAGTTGCCGCCTCCCGCCGCCCTCCTCAAGGTTGAGCTACGTCCCTCAGGTACAACTCCCTTTACAGCAGGCTTGCACCACTGCTCCAGCTGCCCACATCACTCCCTGTGGATATTTCTCTACTTCTTTGCCCCGCACATACCTCTACTGGCTTCTACGTACTGTATTTGTGATGAGTTTATGTCTCATCAACTAGTCCCAGTAATCTTATTCTAATCACGCTTCTTCAATTTCTTTGCCACAGGGATGCTCATCTCGATTTTGGTAAAACTGCACAAAATGATCCGATGGTCAAAAGGTTGCAAACTTCATTTATTAGGAAGCTCGAACGTTGCCAGCAAATTGAAGCCTGGTCAGGGTTCACGGTTCAAGGGCTAGGGACTGCATGGACTCATCTAGTAATATTTAGGAACGGAGGGAGTACTATGTAAAGAGTTAGGTGTCGCACGGTGATAGTGTGAGGTGGGCCATGTAATCACTGAGCCTGCGTGTTTTCACTGCTCTTGCACGCCTCCGCTGTAAGAATGGAGAAAATTGTAATCTAGTAGTGGTACCTCCTTTCGCCGAAAGCGTGGGACATCCAGCAGTCCTACCACCTCAGTAATAAAGACCAATGAGCCGTCAAATCACATAGACCCAGCAGTAAGTTGGACGGACGAAGCAACCATCACTCTTGCGCCAGTGAGAGGTCGCGTCCGCTCTGCCCGGGCATGAATGCGGCACCGATTCTTTGGAGCGGCGCTGACCGTTTCGGGCGGGAAGCGCGCGCGGGCGATGGAGGGGCTTTGGGTGGGCCAGGCTGGTCAGGAGCGGGCGTGGCAGCTGTCCGCATGTCCCTACCGGACACGCCCGGAAACGAGAGGATGCACCGACTCTCGCGGCTAAAATCGTACACTACACAACATCTCTCTGTAGGAGTAGGTCGATCTGTCGCTCTCTCTAACACACACATGCTGTTAAACACACACACACACACACACGCACACGCACGCACCTTGGTCCCGTTGCACCTTCTAACGTGACTTATTACACCTAGACGGAGGGAGTAGTAAGTATACGAGATACGGTGGCACACTGACTTAAGTCGAATACAAGTGCCCAAAATTTGTGTGCATGTTATAATAAGGATTCACTTAAAATAGTACGTGAGCGAACAGAGGGATCAATTGGACAGTGTTCCCGAGCAGTAGCGAGATGTGTGAGGTAAGATACACCGCTGGCGCTTTTAATTTTTCTTATTAATTTGTTTGTTTCACCCTCTGACTGGTGGGACCCAACGTACTACGTGGAGAGAGGTAAGGTGACTAAGGCTGCATTATTTCTGCACCACTGTGGATAGTCTTACCACCAAAGCCACATGACACGATTATGATTGAAATCCCAATGACTCCCACACACACACAAAAAACACGGCATGCTTGTCACACGAATGCAGGAATGTATAAAAGGTTATTTCCCTCTCGTTGAACATAACGGGAGGGTTGTGTAGCTGGTTAGCCTGTTCGCTCATCAAACTTGAGGTCTCGGGTTCGATAACTACACTTGAGCATAATTTGTGCCAGGAGGATTCTTTGACTGGTCAAAATGTTTTCTAGGGTTTGCACGCTTCACACTCTCTCTCCAGTATATATATACACGCTGGAGCCTCAGCGCTTGTAGTTGCTCTCTTCACACTCTCTCGCCCTCTCCCGCTGGAGCCTCAGCGCTTGTAGTTGCTCTCTTCACACTCTCTCGCCCTCTCCAGATCTAAACAAGACTTCGTTGGCCTCTCTCTCCCCTCACTGCTGCTCAAAGAGCCGGCAGGATCCGTCCGCCGGGAAGGGAAGGAGGCTTAACGCTGTCGCCGTCGGCGAGGGACTACCGGCGCAGCTGTTCACTTTCCACCCAGCGGCGGCGCGGGAGGGCCTCCGACCCCTTCTTCTTCGCCGCCGTCCCGTCGCCCACCGAACCACGCCCCAAGAACCTTAAGGTATAATTTACTTACTCCACATGCATTGCTCTAGCTGCATGTATACCATGAATCTAGGACGTGGTTCAAAGAGGAAAGGAGTGGGGGAAAGTAGTGGGAAAAGTTGTATATAGCATGAATCTAGGACGTGGTTCAAAGAGGAAATGAAGGGGGAAAGTTGTATAGCATGAATCTAGGACGTGGTTCAAAGAGGAAAGGAATGGGGGAAAGTAGTGGGGAAAGTTGTATCGCATAAATCTAGGACGTGGTTCAAAGAGGAAAGGAAGGGGCGAAAGTACTAGTTCAAAAAGGAAAGGAAGGGACAAGGCTGTAGAGTTTGAGCAGGACTAGATTTGCTGCGCTCACATAGGGAAAGGTGTCTAAAGATAACAAAACTGGGACCAACACAAATATGCTCCTTGGTTGTTTGTTCTTTGTTGCAACAGACTGTGCATGACCACAGTACATCGGTAGATGCACATGGTGCTGGTGCGTCCACTGTCCCGTGCAACTCATTAGCTGTTGTTAATCTAAGGCCCTGTTTGGTTAAAAACTCCCTAGTCCCTACCTGCTTGGTTCCAGGGACTAAACATGGACTAGAGGTTATTAAATGACATGCTAAAAGACCATGTTACCCCTAGTAATGAACTAATAGAGACAAGGTGCGATGCGTGGCAGGGGCAACTGTTGGAAAAAGTCCCAAAAAGACTCCCTCGGGGTCTTCTTTCTTTAGTCCCAAATGCCCACTTTTAGTCCCTAAAAGTCCCTCCTGTTTGGTTTAGATGGGACTGACACGGAGTTTTTTTAGTCCCTACACCAAAATGTCCCTGTAAACAAACACCCTCTAATAATGCCGCTGGAAAATTGATGCAATGCCACAGTTAAAAGCAAATTACATGTTTAACGAATTTATTGTTAATAATCTCTATGTTAATATTAATCAATGCCACCGTTTGAGAAATGCTACTGTCTTGCTTTCTTTCCCATTTAGATAAGGTAGATGCTTCTTTTTGTTGGCTTCTGTGTCATCCACCGTTATTGACCACTAATTGTTTCCTTTGCACCTCTGTGTAAACAGGGTTATCTACTTCACCTCGTTGCCATTGTGACCTTTTGTTGCACTGCACAAAACACTTTTGTTTTAAGAGTGTTTTGTGCAGTTCAACCAAAATGTCACACCGACAACGTTGCTTGATTGCTTGATCTTAGTGGAACTGCACAAGAGGAGATCTTACTTCCTATCCGTTAAGGCGAATTTGGTTCAGATCTTCTTCTTGTGAGTTGTTTGAATTCCGCATCATGAGAGGTCAGTACTAGCCTTCTTTCACATGATTCTGCAGTGTGCTTTCATATGTTGTGCTACTTGTACGATAATGTTGCTTGATTTTAGTGAACTGCACAAATGGAGACAAGACTTCCAATCTGTATGTGCACCGTAATATCCCATTGAGGTAAGATAAGGATATTTCACAACTGCTGGCCTGTATTTTGCCACTTTCATCAGAAAATTAAGTTTAGTACTATACTTGTGCTCCCTAATTGACATGCCAAATCTTACATTGAAGGCGAAGCTTGTCTGTTATTGAACCAAGTGATGAAGGGGAAGAACAAGCGGAAGAAAAACAAAAATCAACTCCCGGTGCTGTAATGAAGCACTGGAACTGTGATGACACAAGTAATGATATAGTTTTGCATCTTAATTTATTGCTATGGCTGGAACGAGCAATTGTTTTGCCACTGATTTGATGCCACTCTTAATGTAATATGTAATTATCTCTACTTGTGCAAACAGGGATCTTCTTTGAAGATACCATATATTTTAGTGGAACTGCACAAGAAGATGTTGGAAACATTAAACTAATCGAGGAGTATATAGTAAGCATGGCCACCACCGTAGATAGCAACAGATGGTTCCGGAGAAGTGCTTCATCTGTATGCTCTACACAATAAGCCTCCTGACAAAGGTTGGTACTCGCCCACTGATTTCATCCATATGATTGAGCTTTGTCATCTCTATTGGTGTTGTGCTACTGTTTAGATACTGTCATGAAAAAGTGGTATTGTCCTTGAGAAGTGCTTCATCTGTGCTGTTTTAAATATTTCCTTTCCTTTTTTTCAAGCAAACAGGGATGCTAGCATTTAGTAGTCCTCTTGTCTTTGCACAACAGGATCATCTTCCTCTGAAGAAGAATATGGAGTACGTGAAGTGACTAGTTCCGATTATGCCAGGATGAAGAAGCCCTGTCTATCTTCTCATCAGAAGGAGCAGTTGAAGGATGGTTACATTACTCCCCACAAGACCAAACTAACTTCAGCTCAGAAGGACTGACAAATCTCCATTTTTTTGCTGTGATGCGCGAGTACAATGTTGTTCTAGGATTCTTTCTGGTGAGTTCCATTTTTCTAAAAGTGTGCTCTACATGGACCATGTATGTGCCTGTTGAAACTGTCAATTCATAGTACATTTTGCTTTATACTAATCACTTTTTTGTATTTGTGCAAACAGGGGTGCTCAGCTTGATTTCAATGGGAACTGCACAAAATGTTCATGAATACATCGAATCATTCATTTCCACCACAAGAAAGTAGGTGCCGATAAGTTCAAGGCGTTGCAACATATAAGGGTGAAATCATACAAGCTACGCGCGAATTTGGTTGATTTTGGTGGAACTGCACAAAAAGAACAGCTGGTTTATTTAGCACGAGGTGCCATGTCAATGTCCGAACTGATGGCAAACCCTGCCCATTCCATAATCGTAGGCATTTGATATTTTGGAATGGGACAACCTTGTCAAATTTTGCTCATTGATTTTAGCAAGACATGCGTTTGATATTTTCGAATGGGACGCCCTTTGCTGTCAGCAGCGTCGATCAATTTTTTCTTTATTCTTTAGTTGTGAAGTAAATATTGCCTCTGACATGTGAGTCGCTGAGATGCATAATCATCGATTGTTTTGAATGTTCTCTATGAATTGCCAGGCCTGTGTGTTTGATTGCAATGTACAGAAACGCTAAAAAGCTGCTCAAACTCTTTGTACTCCTTCTGTTCCTTTTTACTTCGCACATTGTGAAAGTGCATACTTTTTTGTATAAGATTGGTCAAAGTAGAGATACTTTGACTGCAGACAAAACTTGTATGCAGACTAGAAAGGACCAGAGGGAGTACATGTGAAACTGCTGCAAACGAGGTGATCACCCTGGGAATAATGCTAGTACGTATTGTTTTGCATGTTCATCCAATGCCAGTGATACAGGAATTCGAACTAATCGAAATAAATTCATTCATACACGGTCGGATTTCATATAAACATGCCGGATTTCATTATATTTCATACATTCTTCAACTAAAAAGGGGTGCGCTGGAGGTATAATTAATTAACCGAAGCTACCCACCTGTGTCCCGCTGAGCCGAACAGAAGCTTCAGTGACTTAACTATAGGTGCAGTTGCGTAACTGACATGTGGCCTGTTGGGCCCACTTGTCAGTCAGCCAACTGCACCAGCAGTTAAGTAGAAGCAGCGTTCTTCTCCAGCGCATCTCTCCGACTCCACGTCGCCGCCAAGAAGCTAACCGGCCGTCAATGGTCAACCCGCCTAGCTTGGCTTCAACCGGAGGGTAGCAGCGGTGGCCTTACTTGGACCCGAGCGGCGGCGACCTACCGTGTTCTACTCTTCCTCATTTTCTATGTGGCGCGGCCTCGTTGGCAGCGGGGCGGGGCCTCGGCGGAGCCAGCGATGTCCTCTGTCTCGTTGCCGGCGGGCGGCGCCTCAGCGGAGCGGTGGAAATCCTCCCCCACGTTGCCGGTAGGGTGGGGCCTCGGCTGAGCCGGTGATGTCCTCTGCCTCGTTGTTGGCGGGGCGGGGCCTCGGCGGAGCCGGCGGTGTCCTCTGCCTCGTTGTTGGTGTCGCGGGGCCTCAACGGAGCAGGGCCTCGTCGACGCCAGCGGAGTGGGGACTCATCGGAGCCGGCATTGTCCTCTGCCTCGTCCTCGGTCTCGCCAAACAGCGCCTCGCCGGCTTCATCGCCCTCTTTGCTAGCCTCTTTGTAGGCGGCCGCAGCCTTCGCCACCCGCATGTGGTACCGCCAGCGCTCGAGGCGGCCCTTGCGGGCGGAGCGGTACGAGTCGAGCAGCGCCTCCTGCTCCACCCGCTCCGCGGCGATCTGCTCCTCCGCCTGCAGGTGCTCCTGGAGGAGATGGTGGTTGCAGGCGGCGTCGGCCTGCGCCTCCCGGAACTGCTCCTCACGCATCTGCCTCACCCTGTCCATATATTGGGCACGGGCCTCGCCGATGGTCATGGTGCAATGCACCGGCGAGGATGGCGCGGAGGAGGGGGTTGGCACCGGATCGTCGACTACCATGTTCTCCATTGGGACGTCATCGTCCTCCGGCTGCCTGCCGGCCAGCCGGTCGGCAGCAATGGCTGCCATCTCCTTGTGGTCCGTCGTCCGCCCGTCCCGAAGAGCGCTGGAGCACGTGGAAGCCATGGTGGGCAGTAGTGGTGTGGACAGGAGAAAGGGAACGGATGCGGATGACTGCGGCTATGGCCGGCGCAGCAGTTTATATAGCAATGGTGGGCGGGCGGAGGGACGGACGTGTGGCGCCGGAGTAGCCGCCTCGGCAACCGCGTATCATTAATGTGGGTGGCAGATGGACGGACGGCACTTGTGTCGTTTGAAGGCGGAGGAATCGCCTGCACCAGGAAGCGGGGCGGGCGGCGCTGACTGTTTCGCGCGGAAAGCGCGCGCGGGCGAGGAGATGACTTTACTTAGAGAGGATGACAATGGGGACCCACCAGGTCCATAGCCTCACGTACACAAGTGCCTCCTTATTATATATATATATATATATATATATATATATATATAACTATAATTTATTTTGCTTCCTCCTGTTTCCTGACATCATGGTCCCACACCATTGTCAACCTATGTAGTAGTCAATAATCGAGAGAATTGCACAAGAAGTGGCCGACAGCTAGGACCAAGCAGCTCGAGCAGTATTTGTGTTTTTGAGGTGTGAGCACTGCAGAGTTTTTCGATGTTTAGGCCAGATATTAATTTTTCTCCTCTGAACAACAACGAGAACATCGCTGCAGGTATTAACTGGGCGGGCTGTGGCCCGTCTAGCCCAGGCCAGATATCCAGCCCAGATATTATTTTTTCAAGCTGAAAATGGCTAGCCCAGCTATACTTTTTTTAGGAATACCCAGGCAAGGTCAAGTTGTTATTCTCCGCCCCGCTGGGCTGCAAATCTTTCCTAGGAGGGATGCACTATTCTCTGCCACACACTTCTGGCCTTACTAAGTTGACGCGTCCCCTTAAAAAACAGAGTTGACGCGTATGCAAGGCTTTGTCAACTTGTAGTGAACACACGGTTCTAGCAGCAGTGGCCGTTAGATGTCCATCCAACGGATGCCATGCTTCTTCTTCAATCTCGGATAGTCTAGCTTCACCCGCCCAAAAAATGATTCCTCCCCCTGACATCTGGAGCGCACCGTTTCGGAAGCTGACCTGTGGGCCTACTAAGTTGACGTACCAAGGGCTTTGTCAACTTAGTCAATATAAACGATTCTAGCTGCAGTGACCGTACGATGTCCGTCGTGCTTCTTCAACCTCTGGTCTTCTTGCTCCAGCCGCCCAAAGCAGCGCCGGTCGTGCCGCCTGCTCCTACCTCCCGTGGCTGGCTGTGCTGCCGCGGAGGCCTCACTGCCCCCTACTACTCCTACCGCTGGCCAGGCCATCCCTCCACTCACCCACACCCCCTGTTATTCTGCGGCGACGGCACCGCAGCCGAACCAGTGAACCCTCGTGCTCCTCTCCGCGTGTGCATCCACTGCCGCGTCTTTCCCGGCTCCGCGTCGTCCCCTTCCTAGGCCTCGCCGTCGTCCACCGCCCTGGTGCTCTCGGCGTGGCGTGGTCAACGTGGTCAAGGAACGACTTCCATCAGACGTGGACTGTACGTGGAGAGGCTGACAGCTGGGTCCACGGCAACCGCAAGGAAGTGCCTCCTTATTACGCGGAAAATAATTATTCCTCCACCTGACAGCGGGGACCCACCGGACGGGCCACCAGTATTTTGCAAAAAAATCATTTCCCCCTGACTGCTGGGACCCACCGGACGGGCCACCGTATTTCGCGAAAAAAACGTTCCCCCCGCTGTCAGCTTGGACCCACCGGAAGTGCCTCCTTATTACGCACAAAAAATGAATACTCCCCCGGCTAGTTAGGACCCACCTTGGTGGGAGGCTGACTTGTGGGCCTACTAAGTTGACGGGGATGAAGTGCTTTGTCAACTTAGTCAATATGAACGATTCTAGCTCCAGTGACCGTACGATGTCCATCCAACGGCCGTAGTGCTTCTTCAACCTCTGGTCTTCTTGCTCCAGCCGCCCAAAGCAGCGCCGGTCGTGCCGCATGCTCCTGCCTCCCGTGGCCGGCTGTGCTGCCGCAGAGGCCTCACCGCCCCCTACTATTCGCACCGCTGGCCAGGCCCTGCGGCGACGGCAGCCTCACACCGCAGCCGAACCAGTGAACCCTCGTACTCCTCTCCGCGCGGGCTTCCACTGCCGTGTCTTCCCCGGCTCCGCGTCGTCCCCTTCCTAGGCCTCGCCGTCGTCCACCGCCGTGGTGCTCTCCGCGCGGCGTGGTCAACGTGGTCAAGGAACGACTTCCATCGGAGGAGTACTGTACGTGGAGAGGCTGACAGCTGGGTCCACGGCCACAGCCCAGTCTTTTTGTAATTTGCCAAGTAAGTCGCTTTGTCAGGCCTGTTGGGCTGCAAATCTTTCAAGACAAGGAGAGCTTTCATTCGGCTGGCCGAGAAAATGACCCATCAGTAATGAGAAATGGGCTATACATTTTTAAAACACATCAAACCAGCAATTAGTTTCAAATATCTTTTTTTTTCATTTCAAGATTTTGAATTACATTAATTTTTATGCGTGGAGAATTTGTTGGATTTTATATTGATATACATTTATTTTTAAAATCAGTTTGAATGTGAGTCGAAATTTCGGGATTAAAAACAGTTCGGACCGCACCGAAATATGCAAAATTTCGTATAATTTTTTAACCGTGGCCATAATATGGGCTGTAATGCTAACAAAAAGAATATGGGCTCCAAAAAACCTTAAGAATTAGCAAATGTGCTGTAAATGATTAGAAATAATGGCTGATGGGTTGTATGCTGTTTTCCGTAGATTTGAGGCTTTCCTAAAAAAAGGTTGACGCACAAGCACTGACTGTTGGATGTCCATCCAACAGCCGTCGTGCTTCTTCAATCTCTGCTCTTCCTGCTCCAGCCGCTCAAACAAGCGCCGGCGGGACTGCCTGCTCCCTCCTTCCCGCGGCCGGCGTGCTGCCGCGCAGGCCTCACCGCCCCACCGTACTCCCATCGCTGGCCTAGCCATCCCTCTACTCACCCACACCTGTTGTTATTCTCCGGCGACGGCAGACGAACCAGTAAACCCTCGTACAGTCGTACTCCCCTCCGCGTGGGAAACAACTGCCGAGTCTTCCCTGCCTCCGTGTCGTCCCCTTCCTAGGCCTCGCCATCGTCCACCGCCATGGTGCTCTCGGCGCGGCGTGGTCAATGTGGTCAACGACCGACTTCCACCGGAAAAGTACTGTGCGTGAAGACGCTGACAGCTGGGTCCATGGCCGCAGTAAGGAAGTGCCTCCTTATTACGCGCAAAATAATTATTCCTCCACCTAACAGCGGGGACCCACCGGACGGGCCACCGTATTTCGCGAAAAAAAATGTTTCCCCCCTGACTGCTGGGACCCACCAGCTACACCTTCGCACGTAAGGAAGTGCGTCCGGGCAAAAAAAAACAAAACGATTCGCCCCCCTGACTGCTGGGACCCACCAGCTACATCTTCGCACGCAAGGAAGTGCCTGACAGTCGGGACCCACCTGGTCAAAGCGTACGTAGCATTGTCATTCTGGTCGCGAACGTGTACGTACATATATACTGGTGGATGTAGAGGCGCGCACGTGTTGTAGTAGAGGCGCGTACGTGTCGTAGTAGAGGCGCGCATGTAGCATGTACACGTACGTACAGCGGCCAGGGTGCAAGAAAGAAAATACGGCCACGTATGTGTACATACGGGCGGGGTCTCGAACGCCTACTCGCGCATACGTATGGCCAGGGCTCGTCTACATGGCTGGGTCGGAACGGAGAAACAGCGTCGTCGTCGTGTTCATGGGGAGGCAACGGAATGCGTCGTGTTCATGGGGAGGCAACGGATTGCGTCGTGTTCATGGGGAGGCAACGAAATGCGCCGTGTTCATCAGGAGGCAACGGAACGCGTGGGAGCTAACCGGCTGGGTCGGAACGGAATGCGTGGTCGTGTTCATCGGGAGGGCTTGGACGGAACAGGCGATGGAAACGAGGCCTGGCGTACCGCAGAATGGAGGAAACGGCCTTGTGTTCGACCGCCACGTTCGAAACGGGATCCTGTTCATCGGGAGGGGTCTGGCGTACCGCAAAACGGACGAGACGGACCTCCTACAGTCGAAACGGGGGCCCTGTTGATCGGGAGGGGTGTGGCGTACCGCAAAACGGACGAAACGGACCTCCTACAGTCGAAACGGGGGTCCTGTTGATCGGGAGGGGTGTGGCGTACCGCATAACGGACGAAACGGACCTCCTACGGTCGAAACAGGGGTCCTGTTCATCGGGAGGGGTGTGGCGTACCGCAAAACGGGACTCCACGGGATACTGTTCATCTCCACCGTCGACCTCCTCCAGCCTCCACGGGCTCCTGTTCATCCAGCCTCCACCGCGCGCTACTCCACTGGCTACTGTTCAACCACCCCTCCACGGGCACCCCTCCACCGTCTACTGTTCATCCAGCCCTCCACACCACGGGGTCCTGTTCAACCACCCCTCCACGGGCACCCCTCCACTGTCTACTGTTCATCCAGCCCTCCACACCACGGGATCCTATTCATCGAGAGGCAACGCCACCGCTCACTGTTCATCCAACCCCCCCCCCCCCCCGCAACGCTCACTGTTCATCCCAGAGGCAGCATCGATCGGCTTCAGTTAGCAGCAGTAGCGAAGGAATCGCTCGATCGGGTTCAGTTAACAGCCATCGATCGATCACTCGGGTTCAGTAACGCGTAGCCTGGAGTGCAATCGCTCGGGTTCAGTTAGAGCCCAACGCCTCGCTCGGGTTCAGTTAGAGCCAATGCCTCGCACACACGCGCGTACGTGTACGAGAGAAACGCGCATCGCTCGGCCCCCGACCTCCCACCGTAACCGGGAACTCCCCGAAATTTTCCTCGCCCTCGCTTCTACCACTGTTTTTTCCGTCATGGACGGCCCAAAGAATGTCATGCAGCTGCGTCTCCGGCCCGCCCAGGACGAAAAGCCCATTTTCTGTCATGATTTTTTGTCATAGAAGTAGGAGCCCACCACATCTATGATGATACCGGGTTTTGTCACAATTATCGTCATATAAGTGTCATATGTATGACAAAAAAATTCTTTCGGCCCAAAATGTCACTGATGTGTCTTTTTTTACTAGTGATAGTGTCACTAGTATGCCTCTACTTGACTAGCTCGTTGATCAAAGATGGTTGATTTTCCTAGCCATAGACATGAGTTGTCATTTGATTAACGGGATCACATCATTAGGAGAATGATGTGATTGACTTGACCCATTTCGTTAGCTTAGCACTTGATCGTTTAGTTTACTGCTATTGCTTTCTCCATGACTTATACATGTTCCTATGACTATAAGATTATGCAACTCCCGAATACCGGACGAACACTTTGTGTGCTACCAAACGTCACAACGTAACTGGGTGATTATAAAGGTGCTCTATAGGTGTCTCCGATGGTGTTCGTTGAGTTGGCATAGATCGATATTAGAATTTGTCACTCCGATTGTCGGAGAGGTATCTCTGGGCCCTCTCGGTAATGCACATCACTATAAGCCTAGCAAGCAATGCAACTAATGAGTTAGTTGCGGGATGATGTATTATGGAACGAGTAAAGAGACTTGCCGGTAATGAGATTGAGCTAGGTATGAGGATACCGACGATCGAATCTCGGGCAAGTAACATACCGATGACAAAGGGAACAACGTATGTTGTTATGCGGTTTGACCGATAAAGATCTTCATAGAATATGTAGGAACCAATATGAGCATCCAGGTTCCGCTATTGGTTATTGACCGGAGACGTGTCTCGGTCATGTCTACATAATTCTCGAACCCGTAGGGTCCGCACGCTTAACGTTCGGTGACGATCGGTATTAGGAGTTTGATGTACCGAAGGTAGTTCGGAGTCCCAGATGTGATCACGGACATGACGAGGAGTCTCGAAATGATCGATACATAAAGATCGATATATTGAAAGTCTATATTTGGACATCGGAATAGTTCCGGGTGAAATCATGATTTTACCGGAGTGCCGGAGGGGTTACCGGAACCCCCCGGGGATTAATGGGCCTTGTTGGGCCCTAGTGGAGAGAGAGAGAGGGGCCGGCCAAGGCAGGCCGCGCGCCCCCTTTCCTTGAGTCCGAATAGGACAAGGAAGGGGGGGCGCCCCCCTTGCCTTTCCCCTCTCCCACTCCTTTCTTCCCCCTCCTAGTGGGACTAGGAAAGGGGAGTCCTACTCCCACTAGGAGGAGGACTCCTCCTCCTGGCACGCCCTACTAGGGCCGGCCGACCTCCCCCCTTGCTCCTTTATATACGGGGGCAGGGGGCACCCCAGAACACACAAGTTGATCATTGATCTTTCTTAGCCGTGTGCGGTGCCCCCCTCCACCATAATCCACCTCGGACATATCGTAGCGGTACTTAGGCAATCAACACCATCACCACGCCGTCGTGCCGACGAAGCTCTTCCCCGAAGCTCTACTGGATCGTGAGTTCGCGGGACGTCACCGAGTTGAACGTGTGTTGAACGCGGAGGTGCCGTACGTTCGGTACTGAGGATCGGTCGACCGTGAACACGTGCGACTACATCAACCGCGTTGTCATAACGCTTCCGCTTACGGTCTACGAGGGTACGTAGACGACACTCTCCCCTCATTGCTATGCATCACCATGATCTTGCGTGTGCGTAGGAAAATTTTGAAATTACTACGTTCCCCAACACGTAGCAGTATCCGTAACCTCGGGATCCACCTTTACTTTCCTGCGTTCTTTGGCCTGGAAAGGTTCTTATCCGGCTTCGACTCATTGTTTCTGCCGAACTGACCCTCTGACCGAGGTTTGTTCAAAGTGTCCGCATAGAGTCACGCTCCAAACTTCCTGTTCTTTTCCTCATGTACACTAGTACCACACTCCTTAACATCATGACCAATTAATCCACAGACGCTGCATAACCTTGCCAATTTTCCATACCAAACTAGGAACACCTGACATTCTTTCCCTCTAATAATGCTGACAAACTTAGTGAGGGAATGGAAAATATCATGGCGAACCCTGGTCCTAACATAGTCACCACGGGTATTCCCGTACAGCCTCATCTCTATGATCTCTCCCGCGTTCTTAAGCAGTTGTTCCACTATTCCCTTCTTACAGAATCCATCTGGCAACTTGTGGATTCGGAGCCAGGTCGGCATGAACACCATAGGAACTTCATCTACTTTCATGAAACCATCATATGGAACCGTCAATACTAACCAATTCCCGAATAGCCGTGGGCCCTGCTCCACCATCCGCTCTGAATCGCCCAAGCAAGATGCCTGGACAACTAACAACTTGGGGCTAACAGGACAAAACCGGACATGCTGCACTTGATTCCAGGCAGCTCGCATGTCGCGGTAGAAAGGAGCTTGACTAAATGACTAAAGGTTTTGTCCGTATGAACCCTGGCTAGGGCTAGCCATCTCACACTTTCATTATCTCTGGATCATCCTCATCAATTATTAGATCGTCCAAGGCTTCATCATTCAGATCAAGTTGCTCGAGAAAATCTCCAAGATCGGCGTTCATGCCCCTCCCCCCCCCCCCCCCCCCCCCGCCGCCACTTATTCCAGACTGTGCGTCCACTCATGTCTCCATCACATCTTAAGGGGCGAGGGGGCAGGGATTGAAATGATCTGAGTGCCGTACGAGAGGGACGAAATCGCAAATGATAGGAGGACTCGCTGACAAGAGATCGCTAGGGAGGAAAGAAACCCTAGTTGTAGGCGTAGGGGACACAAACCAGGCAAAAACGGTCTATCTTTGATTCAGTCAAGTGATATAGTATGTAAGAAGAAAAAAAATTACTGAAAAGAACTGTTTTTTTACCAATGTCCATGCAAGATCAAAGAAACAAAGTATCAACTGAGACATAACAAAGTCTCAGTCGACTGAGACTTAGCAAAACTGAAAATTGAAAAGAAAAATTATGGATGTTAATGTAAGATCTCATGAATATTGTTTCGACTAAGAGACTGAGACTCATCAAGACTGATTTTTTTTTTTTGAGCGGAAGGTGAATACATGCGCGCAGCGGCATGGTTACGACTTACGAGCACAATAAAATGTCTAGGTCCTGCTTGCCCACTAGCTTGATGTGACTGGGCTGCCGAGGCAGTTCGATCCTGTTTGCTGCATGAAGTTAGGCCTAACTCGTAACTGCGTCGTTGGCCCGGTTAGGATACATAAACTTATACAGTAGCTTTCAAGTGCATTTTGAAACAAGAATGTTGTTCCAAATAATAGCTTTCACGGGCCCGACTTCATAAAAGCGATCGCCACCTCAAGTCTAGGAAATTAATTAGCAATTACTCCAACACAGTCCATGTATGCTTACGGAGGTTTTATACCAAGGATCAAGGCAGACTTAAGGCCAGGCGACAAGCCACTGGACTCAACAACCTCAAATGACTCGGGATCCTGGCCATCAAGTAGCTCCCAGTCGAAATGATACATCATGTTGGCCAGCGTGAGCTCTGCGAGGCGCGTCCCAAAGGCAATACCGGGGCACCCCCTCCTCCCTGCGCCGAACGGTAGGAACCGAGGGTCCTTGCCATTGTAGTCGATGGTCCTGCCGAGGAACCTTTCTGGCCGGAACTCTTCGGCGTTCTCCCATGACTCGTCGTCCCTCCCTATGGCCCACGTGTTGACCATGACCCGGGTCTTGGCCGGGATGTCATACCCGTGTAGCTGTGCATCCTGAATGGATTCGCGTGGGATGAGGAGCGGCACCGGCGGGTGTAGCCGCAATGTTTCCTTCATGCCGCCTGCAGGAGGCTCATCTTTTCCAGCTCCTCCTCGAGGAGTCCTCCGTGCACACCTTCAGCAACCTGTCTCACCTCTGATTGCACCTTTGCCATTTCTCTTGGATTCTTGATGAGCTCGGCCATGGTCCATTCTATCGTCTTGTAGGTCGTGTCGGTGCCTGCTATGAACATGTCCTGCAACAAGACGAAGATAGGCTAAGAAAATTGTGCTGGCTACTCATATCTACGAGTTCTTGTTCTTAATACTCCTCCATCTCAAAATAAGTGTCTCAACTTTAGTACAAGACGGAGTGAGTTATCATGATGAAATTCGGAAAACAAAAAACAAAAAAACTTACTAAGATGACTCCCTTCACATCGATCCGGTCCAGCTTAAACCCCTGGTCACCATCCTTGGCGATCAAGAGCAAGTCGTCCAGGAGGTCCGGAGCCTCGCCGTCGTCGTTTCCTGGGTCCTCCTCGTGCTCCGTGATCGTCCTCTCCATAATACTGTCGAGCTTGGCCGCCGTCCTCTTCACACTCGCTTGGAGCCCCGTCGCCCAGTCCACCAGCCACCCTAGTCTCGGAAAAACGTCGCTCACGGCGATCGTGCCGAGCAGGTCAGTGAGCTCCTTCATCATGTCGCGGACCTTGACCGGCTCCACCCCACCAAGCTTGTTCCCGAACGCAGCCCTGGAGATCACGGTGTAGGTTAAGGTGATGATGAGCTCCGTCACGTTGATTCCCCGACGCCCCTCGTGCGCGCCACTCCCACTCGCCGCGCGGACCCGTCCCACGAAGCGCGCGACCTCCTCCTCCCGGAGAGCGCGGAAGGAGTCGACCCGCTTCACGCTGAGGAGGTGGACCACGGCGATGCGGCGGAGCTGGCGCCACCGCTCGTTGTAGGTGCTGAAGCCGACGTCCCGGCAGCCGTAGAGCGTGCCGCGGGCCGTGTACTGCTGCGGGCGGCTGCAGAAGACGTTGTCCTGTGGGTCCTCAGCACCGCCTCGGCGAGCGAGGCCGAGGAGGAGACTGGCTTTTTAACACCCGGGTGCAGGGGCACCCCTCGTTGGCTGTAGATTCTCATTCGTCGTGATGCCAACCTTGCCCACTACACGTTGTGATTTGCAGGGCTACATGATCATACTACGGTAGTAGCACAAAGCCTACTTCTGACCGCGATGGAGCAGGCGCGAACAGTGTGTGTCAGATCAAGTCACATCCGGTTGCCACTTTAGCTTTGCATGCAGCATGTAGAAAAGTTGACATCCAGCACAATTACTCTTTCCTACCCTTGCATGCAAAACACACACTCTCTCTCCACAATTTGCATGCTTTCTCTTCAAAAACTCGGCATGCAACAGACAACTCTCTCTCTCTTAACCTTGCATGCAACGCATACTCTCTCGGGTCCCTCTCTCTCCTACCATTTCCGTGCAGCACACTCTCTCTCCGTTTATTTATTACAATTCTTGGCATCTTGTGCAACTGAGTAAGAACACGGTGACACTGTTATGCTCGTGTCCCTGCATGCTCCATGCAAGAGATGAAAATTGGTGGTCACATGGCTACAGTGACGAGCCTGCTAAACTGGTCGGCTGTAGAGGCACTCTACTCCCTACAGTGTGCACTGTACCTAGATGCCAGGGCTAGAGGATTAGTCTGAGTCAAACAGTGAAAGAACGCCCTTGTGCTCTCAATGCCCAGACGGGAGCACGAATCTCATGTGGACTCGACGGACCTGATAAGGGGGTGTCTGGACTCCCGGGAGCTATCACAGTTTTCCCGGCCGAGGAGACCACGATGGCCCGCACGGAGCCGAGGCGGAGGAACATGAGCGGGCCGTGGCGCCGCGCGAGGGCCTCCAGAGTTCGATGAGGACGGCCCCGCCCGAGCTGGTGCAGGTTACCGATGATGGGCAGCCCAGGCGGAGAAGGCGGCTGCGCACTCCGGCGGCCATTTCCGAAGCCTCTGACGATGATGGCCAGGCAAGATACCACGAAGAGGAGGCAGAGGAGTAGGGTAGAGTCGAGCTGAAGAGATGCCATGAGCGCTAGCTAGCAGAGCGGAACGGACGCAGCAGGTGTATGCAACTACCACACAGATAGCGGTGAACTTAAGGCGCGGGTGCCGGCCGTTGCCTGATGTGGAGCGAGGATAAGATGATGCGCAGAATCCACACAAGACAACTTTCGCCTGATATGGATACGCACCGCTGAAGAATGTCGGCACGACCGGACACGTACGGAAGCTACACGAAGGACCGGCGTAGCCATGTGTCAGAGCCGCGCATGGAACGACCGACGACGATCGAGGATGGAGGACGATGGAGTGGCTTGCTACGTGATAACCACAACAATGCGTGTGGTGGTGGTACAGTTCAGGCACTCGGCGGCGGGGGGAGATCATATCGGAAATCTGCCCTCGACGCGCGCACCGTGCATATATGCATGGATTGGACATCGACATCGACATCGTCGTCCCCGTGCAATCATGCAAGATGCCGACCCGCCGGGCAAGATGCGTCACAGGTGCATGCATTATTTTTAGGGCGGTACTTTTTTTTATTTTGAGGCAATTTTAGGGCGGTAGATGCATGCATTGCGTGCGAGCGGCGCCATGTTTGCCAGCAGAATAAAATGTCTGGCCCATCTTCGATCCAGTTTGCTCCATGAAGCTGGGACTGACTCATAACTGCATCGTGGCCCAGTCAGGATCCATATACAAACGTAGCTGGTATGACCAGTGCTATGTTTGGTTTATTGCAATATATTAGTAGACTGCCCGTGCGTTGCCACGGCCTTTTTAAAATTTGTACTTGTTGCATATATAAACACAATGCATGTCAAATTTAACATCAGTAACAAATGAAAAATAGTTGAAATCCACTCCACTTGCAATAATTTCGATAAAAATGTAATTCTGTGACTTGTACTATCCGATCTTATGCACAAAGTAAAAAAGTGGTAAAAAAATATACGACTCTTTATCGTACCCTGCATTGTAATTGACAGATAGCACTTGATGTCTTTTTAAGCTTAAGACCGATCGTATCACGATGCATGCCCATTGTTATTGTCCATTAATTGAAGACAACACATGGAGGATTTTGTTCCCCCAAAACGAATGTTTCCAAGATACTACAACCATTGACTTGATTACATTATGCAATTGCATGGCAAATCATCTATACTCTTATAAAAAAAACGAGTTGGTGATGATGGTATGTCTGCCATCTTGTAATATAGACTGTCCGATCTATATCTAACGGATAGAAAGCAAACTATGACAATTTTACAAAAGATACCCGCACCTCTCGCCACATTTACAGATAAGGCCTTGCCTTGTTCATCCTTATCTTCCACAACCGCATTGCTGAGCAATTAAAAAAGGAAGTCTCTGGAACAATCTGGCATGGTGGCCGCTGACGGCGCTGTCCATCTCCATGCCCCCGCCCAGTCCGACCACCAGTCACCACCACGCCCCACTCCTCCTCACCTTATCTCTCATCTTTCTCGAGATATCATTTTTTCGATGAAATTCTCGAGATACCATTTTTTCGATAAAATTATCGAGATATCATTAGTTTTTACACATGGGATTACTCTTGCATGGGTCAATCACAACAGGTGTTTTGTAAAAAAAATGCATCTTGATGTTTCGTGCAATGCACGGGCATCTTGCTAGTTACATATGAAAAGGCACTTGGAGGTGACCATTTAGGAACTACTGCAAAAAAACACATATTTCGTACCATTTAGGAACCATGGGTGCATAAAATATTTCAACCCTTCCCCATCTAATATCCATAGCTCAAAAAACACATATTACATATGAAATTAAGGCCATTGTCCCTCACGGGTCGTCGACCTAATCTAACGTGCAGGTGGGATAGGGTACCCCTCATTCCTGTAAACTTCTCTAGCTCTAGGCCGTTGTTCCTGCATGCCATTTTATTTTAGGCTCAAGGACCTCTAGCTCTAGGCCACCATGCTACAAGAGATGCAGAGAGTATACTCTTTAGGTGGCGTTTTGTTCACTGGCTATCCTTGGATGGGCTGGGGACAGCCAATTTTCCTAGGGATTCCACTCGTTTGGTTTGAGAGCTGGAGGGGACGAGGATAACCAGATACCTCCGAATATTCCTTCAAAAGTTGGTTGCCGCGAGCCGGGAAAATCTGGCGGATGAGGCCAGCCAGCCGCGCGTGCTGCCCTCTGTTACGTGCGCGAAACGTTTTTTCTCCTCTCAAACTCCCCGAGCGAACAGAAAATATCCCCAATCCTCCAAGTCACGGTTTCTAAAACATGAATAGCAACGGCTGTAGCGGCGATTTTGGATCGGGGGCTCGGGGTGGCGAAACGTGAGGCCGGCTAGGGCGCGTTGGGCGACAGATCCAACCATGGGGCGGCGGTGGGGCAAGCCAGGTCGTGCTCGAGGCCGGCGATGTGAGGGCATGAGAGGCAGTCCCTCTCCCCTCTTTGTTATATTTGTTCCCACTGACTTCATCTCTCACATGTACCAATGTTGTAATTAATTAGTTTGGGCAAATATTGATTCTGTGCATTTAATCTCCTCATTTATCTTAATGGAAAAAGATTTTCACTATAACCCATCTACATCATATCCATCCAACCAAACAAAAAGAGATGGCCATCCCATCAATCTCTAATCCTTACAACCAAACAAGAATCAAGGATACCCCCAACCACGTGGCTGAGGGTATCCCCAGCCAATCCCTCGTCGCCCTCGAACCAAACGCCACCTTAGTGTATGAGAAAGTGTGAAATTATCTAGGGAGACTTAGTAAGTTGTTTTCCGCCATAGTGTTACTCCAATCAAAGTCAACCTATACGGTGTATAAGGCAAAATATCATATGAAAATGGGATATCACAAGCTAATGTTCTTTGATAGTAGATGGTAACACTGTTGCGTGTAAATTTGGGCCTCTGTGTAATATGGACTTCAGGGATGATGAATTGATGATACGACGTTTTGAGAGGCATTTTCTCTAATATAAATGCCCTCAATAAAAAGTGTCAGATTTAATAGGTGATAAGGCAAGTCTGCAATAATAATATCTTAACAAGCTTCAACATTGCACACACAACTTCTGTTTCTATAAAGAAATGTTATATAGAGATGATACCAATATGACATAGAACGCTAAAGCAGAGCTCTTAAAAGTAAATAAATAAAAGGTAAGGGGAATGCGATATGCTTAAATGAGGGTTGAAATAAAAAAATAGTAGATGGTTGTATTATGTGGTTGCAGATATAAGGGAAAAAACTTTCTGACTGAAAACCCAAGCTGATCTGACTTAGCTCACTGCTCCAAAATGTAAGTATGATTGTTGAACCCCCACTATGTTTGCAAGGCATAGAGTCAAGCAAACTCCAAAAAAAAAACAAGAACGGTCCATCCAACCATCTAAAACATGGAGAGGATGTTATGTATTGTAATAATGAATTAATTGCAACATTAATTAGTAAGACAATAAAATCTATGATAGGGATAAGAGAACAATTTCATGGATTGGTCTAAAGTGTTGCTATGCAAGCTCAGTTATCAATATAGTAACGCATCAGCTGCATTAGTTGAAAATTCCTGTAGCGAAATGGAACAGCCGAACTTAGTGGTGGGTATTGTGGTATAGTAGTAGCCTGATGATGATCTCAAAAGGCGCAAGATTTCCTTCATGCATGAGTTTCTTGATCATTGTACTACCTGAAACAGGCTGACATTAGAAAGATATCTATACAGAAACAGAGAGCAGATTGTTACCCTTGCTCGGATTTGACTTCTTCGCAAAGAAGATCGCCGGCACTCAGATGGGCAAGCCCAAACTGGTTCAAGATCTAAACACACTGAGTACCTTTGCAATTGCCTCGCCCTCCTGCACCAGCAATGTAAGCCATGGACTGATCATCTCAAAGATTTCTACGGCTTCTATGGTCTATGCAAATCTCAGGCTTATGACCAAGATAAACTTGGTTAATAATGCAACTTATCATCTACTTCACCCTCAAGCTTAAGTAGAGTAGTAGACAAATTATCGTGAACTGCAGTAAGTAGAGTAGTAGACAAATTACCATCGGCCTGGTTATGCATGCATGAGATGAGATGGATGGATTTTAGTAATACATGTAGTTTATTTTGACCCAACCCTTTTGTCACACTCTGCGTGAACTTCTTACCAGAATGGTTATTCACATAAATCTCAACAATTGGTCGGACTTGCCGTCTAGAAGCAATGCAACATGAAACCTCTGATAGTCCTTTCTGCGGGGAGGATAGTCTAGTATTCCTGGAACAAATCATACGTGATACATTTGATGGTCCTTATCTGCTGGAACATAGTTTCCTTCAACTCTTACTTGCAATTGTGATATCCTGTAAGGATACAAAACGTCTTAGTAAGATTGATAGAACACAGAGATCTGAATTATATATATCCAAGACATGTACCCTATCGTTTGGAATTGTGAGTGTACCACAAACTGGAGCGTTCAGCGGCAAGGGATATGTTCGTCACGGAACAGCGGGATCTAGGAAGATGGAGGCTCCGGTGATGGAGCAGTGAGGGGCAAGGCCTGCCAAGATGACGGCGAACATGGGTTTATAGAGATTCTCACCTTATACCCGATCTTCCCGCCTCTGCAAGCTTCTCACCCTCTGTCTTCAGGATGCATCCTCTTCTTCCCCTCCTCTCCCATTCATGTGTGTGGTTCACTACAGTATATGCAAGTATGCAACTGTATGCACAAAATTCAAGTTCAGAACTTATAAATAAATGTTGCATTGCACGTGAACTCAAGAGATAAATATTAAAAATTCAGAAATAGACAAACTTAATTTCTGGTTCAATCAACACACGAATTCGAAGAGGACCAGGAAGAAGGTGAAGCCGGAGTTAGAGGAGATGACATGGACCTTGATAACGAATCTCGTGACAGCGACGGTCATGTGAACGATCATGTTGATCTTGCAGATGGTTACCCGCTGCAGGTCTTCTGCTATACCATCAGCGGCTGTCGCAAGCACAGGCCGTGCACCCCGCCACGTGCGGTCAAGCACTGCCGCCCCCCACCAGGTAGCCCGACGGCATGCCGGCCACTGTCACCGTCACCACGACTCATCCCACGGTGATGCATCAGACCGGTGGAGGCCCCTGGCACGGAAGAGAGGACTTGGCTGGAGATGGAGGGCCGGGGAGAGAGGATGGGGCGGCAGCGGCGGCGGCGGTGGCATGTGCGCGTGTGGTTTTTGCCCTAGATGGTTCTGCACGTGTGGGAGACGTAGGAGAGAGGAGGAGGAACCGGAGGGGTGGGCTGGTTTTTCCGGTTCATACTGTTGAGTAGGCTGGACTGGAGATTGGTTGGGCCAAAAAAACAGAGGGGAGGTGATCGTGCGAAGGGATCGATTGGGGGAGGTGGGAAACGAACGAAGAGAACGAACGACCTACGTACTAAGACATTAGGAGTAGAGATTAGGAGTAGAGATAAAGAAAAACGTTTAAATGCATCCGGATGATTTCTCCAGAAAATAAGCCGTGTCCCCTGCACGCCACGCGTCCGCGTAGGGCCACGCCACAATCCCGTGCAGTTACCTTATCTCTAGCGTCAATCACCACACGCTCGTTTCATTTTTTCTCCTACCCAGCATCTCAGCTAGATCCCCTTTTTTCTCTTCTACCACTGTCTCGCACAGCAGCACATTCGCCATTAATCCTGGTTGGAGCAATCCGTCTCATCTCTTCGCCATTAGCCTCGTCGGAGCAACCCGCGGGGCAGCTTGCAGCACCCGGCTGCGAGCCTGCGACCTGCCGCACTCCAGCAGTCGGCGACCAGCAGCTCCCCACGCCGGCTTGTTGTTGCTGGTGTTGAAAAGCGCGGCGGTGCTGCCGGTGTTTGAAGAGCTCGGCAGTGCTACCAGTTGGCGTCCGGTGTTGCAGAGGGTGCCGATGCAGCGTCGTCGGCGTCGATTTTTTTGGAGCGCCCAGTATTGCGGAATGGCCGCGTGTTGAAGCTGCCATGGGACGCAATGGAGCTCCACCGAGGCTGCACCGCCGCCGGGGCTGCAATGGGGCTTCGCCAGGTTGTGGCGGTGCTGCATTAGAGCTTTTGCTGCGCTGCCGGGGTTGCACTGGAACGCCACCGGGGCTTCAATGGAGCTCCACCGAGGCTGCAGAGTCGTCGGGGCTGCAATGGAACTTCGCCGGGGGGTGGCGGTGCTGCATTGGAGCTTTTGCCGTGCTGCCGGGGTTGCACTGGAGCGCCACCGAGGCTGCAATGGAGCGCCGCCTGGAGCTCCGTCGGGGCTACATGCCGGATGTGGCGCAACGCCGCCGGGTCACCGGGGCTGTGATGCAGAGGCCGCTAGTGCTGCAATGAAGCACTCATCGTCGGCTACCGGTGCTGCAATGAAGCCCTCAGCGCCGGCCATCGGTGCAACGGTGCTGCAATGAAGCCACCGTCACCGACCGCCGGAGCTGCAATGAAGCCCTCGTCGCCGGCCACCGGTGCTGCAATGAAACTACGTTAGCGCCGGCCATGGGTTGGAGCGGCTGTGCTGGTTGGCGGCGACAGAGAGGTCCACTGCCAAGAAATGGCCATGGGGGACACGGCACGCTGTTGCGTGCGTTTGCTGACTCTGGAGGAAAAAGTCAAGGCAGGCTGATGCGTTGACCCATCTACAGCTACGCTACACAGATGAATCGGATGGCTACGGACCCGACTGATTCCGGTTGATTTGTAGCAGCCGTCATAAACTACACCTACGTCCTACGGTCACCCTATTGTAATATTTATTACTGAACTTCCAAATACACCCCCACCCCTCCTCCCTGATTTTCACTGTTTTGGGCCTCACCTACCCCTTATTTCTAATTAAATCTTGCCATGTCAGTACGTAGATATAATTTTGTAGGTATGCTTCGTATGTGTAGCATCTGTCGGTTTATAGAGAGACAAAAGCCCGGCTCGCCTACAACGTTAGCTTCGATGGACCGGCTCAGTAGCATTGATTTTACAAAACTTATATCTAAATATATAAAGTAGACACCAGATTTGGAAAGGTTCTGACTAATATTTTTTATTTTAATTCCTATTTTCAATTATATTTCCCTGGTATTTTCTCATTTTTAAATTCTTTTTTATTTTCAAATACATTTCCACTTTTAGAATATTCTTTGAAAATGTTTTGTTTACATGTTAAATTCTCAAAATATGAGTAAGTAAAATTTTGAAATATAAATAAAACTAAAAAAGAGAAGGAAAAAGCGGACAAAACAGAGGTGTGTAACAAAAGACCTAAATGCTTGTTAGTGCAGCTGCGCTATTTGGTTGCAGCGAGCGCACTCGTTCAAACTGTCCGATCCCAGTATCCTTAATGCGATTGCATTGCTACTAGTCCCATGTGTTTCAAAAGACGAGGTCTGACAAAAGAGAAAAAGCACTGGTCCCCTCGCATCTTCACGTTCCCCCTCTGTCCCTCTATTCAGCAAGATCCCACGTGCATGCATTTATTTGAAGCTTCAAATTTTACTAAAATCCGTAACTTTTGACTCGAGTGTCGAATTTCAAATCCGTTTTCACCATTGTGTTTGTCATGATGAGTTCTTTAAAATTAGATCCTATATGGGTACGTTTCGACAAACTTTTTTTAAAGCAACTTTGGATGCCGCGGAGGCAACTTTAGTGTTATAAGAAAGCAACTTCTTATTAGTATGCGTAGTATGATCACCTATCAACAAAAATCCATTTGAAGTTGACTACCAAGTTAACTAGCTTCACCCTTTCAGTTTTCTACCATAACTAGCAAGTAGTCTATCATAACTAGCTTCGCCTCTAAGTTCATAGTATTGTAGGCAACTTAGTTTCCAAGGTAGGCTAATAGTATCCTAAGGTGTCTACCATGACTAGCTAGTAGCTTAACATCATCCTTAGTTGCATACAACTTAGTTTCATATATAGGAGACTTTGGACCTAAGTTGCTAACGCTACTGAGCGTGCACTTGTTGGCTCGGGTGTTAGATGAGAAGTTGCATAGGGGGTAATGACAAGTTTCATACGGGGATGGATTAGACAATTGCCCACAAACATATGTAAGTTCTTAATTTTCGGTCGAGTAGCCTGCGAAAATCATTAAAATCTTCAGATATAATGATGGAAAACACACATGAGTTGGCTAGCCATGTCGCGACGAGCTCTTGAAAACTAAACCCTATATGGATATGTTTCTTTAATTTTTTTAAAAAACAATTTTGATGCTAGATGAGGCAACTTTAGTGCTAAAAAGAAGAAACTTCACTCCTAAAAATAACTAATTAGCAACAATAAGCAACTAGCTAATAATACAGACTAACTTCGAAACAGAGGTAGATAATATCACATCACCTTCATTAGCAACTTTCGTTCGACAAGAGGCAACTTTAATGCTAAAAGCAAGCAACTTCACTACACTTTGTGTCCTAGTTAATTTGTCTAATATTCTCCTAACTTCATCACCGGTACTTCTAAGTTGTTGTTCATGCTCGTATGTCGTCGTTGTTTCTAAATTGCCTATAATACTATGATGTCGTCTACCGATGATGTTCTTGTGTCTGCTATCGCTAGTTATGGTAGACAACATGATGTCACATCTTGGCCACTTCAGAGTGTTTGTAGGTAACTTAGAAAAATAATAATAATAAACTTCACAATATTGTAGACAACTATTTTCGCAAAGTTAGGCAACTGAGAAGCAATTGTAGGCAACTAATTACCAATAGCAGGCAACTAGGCATCAATATAGGTAATTTATAGCATTTATAGGCAATTGAACATCAACAGTGGGCAACTAAGCATCAACAATAGGCAATTGTGCAGCCATGATAGGCAAGTTGGGATAATGTTAGCAAAATTCATAGATACACATAGTGCAATGAAGTTGCTTTGTATGTAGCACTAAAGATGCCTAATGTTTTGTATGTTTTTTTACACAAACCAAGCTAATAGTTAATCCAACTAGGCCAAAAAGAAGAAGTTGCTTCCCTATAGCACTACATTTGCCTTAAAAAAAGTTTGACGAAACCTACTCATATGGGATCTAATTTTGAAGAACTTGTCGTCAGAAACCTGACGGTGAAAACGAAACTGGATTTCGATGCTTAAATCATAAGTTATGGCGTTTACAACTTTTGAAACCCCAAATAGATGCACGTGGGGACAAGATTTAGGCTGGTTCAATTGGCAGACATGTGCGCTACGGGATGCGGCGAAATAATTTCTTTTTTCTAGCATAGACAGCTATTCACAAGGACATGCACTTACTATATACGGCAGTGCGCTTCAAACAACAAACGAGCGCAGCGGCGCTCTCTAGCCACGTCCAACAAAATAACACGTGTGGAATTTCCCACTGGGCCAGGGCACTAAAGGCTCCCTGTAGGGGATGAGATAAAGATGCACTCGAGCTCGTATGCTCTCGGAAGACCATTAAATTAATTTTAAAAAATAAAAACCTGAAATATTTTAATATAAGAAATATTTATGTCATATAAAAATATGTGCAGTAGTTTTTGAATAAAAAACATTCCTGGTGCTTTAGGACAAAATAAAAAACTATTTTTAATTCCAATTTGAGGAATGATTCTTTTGTTTATAAAATATATGCACAATATAAGATATGAGCATGTTTGTTGTAAAAGAAATCATAATTTAAATTTATGCTAACTACTTTTTTAAGACACGAGCAAGTTCGGGAGTGAAAACACCGTCCCCAGTGAGGACTAATACAATTTCGCAGGGAAGAAGCATCTGATTGCGAGCTCATACGCTCCTGGATGAACAACAAATTTGAAAGAAAAAAGGTAAAATATTCAAAATTGCTGAATTTTTTATGGCAAATATTAATGAATTTTTAGGGTGCTTGCGAAGTTTCATCATGAAATCACATTCGTGGAAGTCGTGGAAAAAAATTTGATGCTCTGAAAATGGTACTTCTGAACGCCTTTTGGAGCTCTGATTTTTTTTGCCGCATCTTCCACGAATGTAATTTCATGATGAACATTTCGAACACTTCAAACGTTCCTTAATGTTTGCCACAAAAAAAGTCAGAATTTTCTTTAAAAAAATCTATTTTTTTAGTTTTATTGTTCATACCAGAAGCATTTGAGCTCGAGCTGAGAAAGGTAATTCCATTTCACAAAGCCCTTCGTACTGACATAATCTTGCGAGCTTGTGAAGATCACTTTATTCATGGGTATGCATGGAACAATGAGCAAGCAGCTCGTGCGGTTTGTTTGTTTACCAAAAGAGAGAACAAAATACTACTCCCTCCGTTTCAAAATAGATGACCCAACTTTATATTAAAGTTAGTATAAAGTTGAGTCATCTATTTTGGAACGGAGGGAGTACTACGTTGCCAGTACAGCAGGAGGACCGGTAGCTAGACCAGTCCATGCATTTGAAGCCGAACCCAGCTAGTCGTTCCTTAGTAATGGTGCTGTGGGTCTGGACCGCCGGGAACCGTCCTCTTCACTGCGGCACCGAGCGTCCTTCGCATGTTCCACTTCGCCGGCGGGACGCCAGCCGGTTTGCCGTTGGCGGCGGTGTGTGCAAGTGCAACCGCCGGGTGCTGGATCAGGCGAGCTTCCGGCGCCGCCACGAGCTGCGCGGCGATGACCATGACCACCAGGAGCACAATGCCGACGCGAGCAGCTGCCATCTTTCTGGTACTTGGGAGCTCGAATATACGGCAGCTAGCGAGCTTATCTACCGTGCGTGTCAGTGTGCAAGAGGTGGTCTCTACGTGTATCTGATCTGATCGGTCCATGGACGGACAGGTGTACTTATAGCTCCCAGGCGCGTCGTGACAATCGAAGCTTTCTCTCGATCCTTTTGGATGCAGGACAAAAATCGTTCTTTAGTTAGTTACAACTCGCATAAGGAGCGGCGAGGCGGGTGAGAATCTCCTAATGTCCACTACTACCACTAGTCGCCATGGCGCAGCAAAAGTTTACGGGCTCGTGATTCCGGTTGGCCTGCACACGTTTTTCACCCATGCTGGCCAGCTCCAGCTGCACTGAACATGGGATTTGCTGGTGATGATTCCGGATGGAGACTGAAAGTTGACAACCAAACGCAAACGGTATGTGAAAAGCTTGTATTCCTTTATTTACAGTATATATAAAATCAACCTTGGCAGTATGTACTTTGAGTGGCTGCACAACCGACGGCGCGTCGAAAGTTGATGGATCCATGGCAGTTCGTGGGGCGTGTCAACTTTTGGTTTTCGGTTGTGCTAATTCTCAGTCGACTGAGAATTACTCAAGTCTCAGTCGACCGAGTTACGTGGGATTTGTTCGCTATCTCGGCCCTAACTACACGATCGATTGTTTGTTCGTATCTTTCCTTCTGGGCTTTTCGTTTCTTCCTGGGCCATCGTTTCATTCATGTACTTGGGCTTCTATCTGATTATTTTTTGTCCCGTGAGCAGTGATGCCATTGCTTTTTTCTATTTTTCCTTTTTTATCGAGAGGGTTGTGTGACCCCTTTTTGGCCTTCTTTTTTTTGTATTATCAACGACTTTTGCAACGTGTAGGTTTGAGTAGTGGTATAAACTTCACATACCTAGTATTTATTAGCTTTAATTATTTTTTATTTGCCATTTGTTTTTGTTTAAATTTAGTCATTTTGTTTTTTATTTTATTTATCAACCCATCCGTTTTGTTTTGGCTTTGCTAAATCTTTGTCAACTCGCTGACCATTATATAGATTTTTTGTTCTGCTGTTTTTGTAAAAAAAATCTGTTTCTATTTTTTTTTCTTATGTCACTTCTATTTTCTTCTTTTGGTTTATTTTTATTTTTCTTATTTTATTGATACTTTTTTGGAGCACGGCTTAAAATCGTGCATTATGTTATTTCTGGACGACTATTGTCTAACGCATATCTAAGTCCTTCACACGTCAAATGAAATGTAATAAGTCTTGTGCTTTCTCCCAGTGGGCATTATGGTTTTCTTTGTGGCACGTTCGCTTTGTTCTCGTTTTCGCGTGCATGCGGGTGTCGGTCTGTGGGGTTTCCGAATCATTCCTTTTTGGTTTTTATTTTTTAGGCCGTAGGCTTTTTGACGTCTATGCAAATTACATGTTGCGGATGTATGTGTGCGATAATATCGTCTTTTCTAGGTTTTTTAGGGGTGGATGCTCTGATAAATGTATGTGTAATAGCTCGTGTCCACAAACCTGGCAACACTAATGGTTGCATTTTTTTTGTTATTGTCCCATCGCCTGAAAAAACACACAAATATGATTCATTCCACAGGGAATAAATGCATTTTTTCTGTCCCGAGGAGAAAATGTCTCTTTTCTGTAGTTGCATGTCTAGCTCTATATATGCAACTGCAAGTGTCCTCCACCCCTGCGACTGCAAATGCATGTCTTAAGCATGCCCGCAAGTCTATGGTGTTTTATTGAGGGACGCGAAAGTTGCAGGTTTGTTGCTAAGCATGCAACTTCACATGTCACCCCAACTGCAAGTTCATGTCTTCAACGTGACTACAACTCACTGGTTTTTTACTGGAGGTAGGGGTAGTTGCATATATGCCGCTAGCTGCGCAACTGCAAAGTGTCACCTCGGGCTGCAACTTTATGTCTTCAATGCTACAACAATTCAGTGGTGTTTGTCGGGGAAGGGGGCGATCGCATATCTACCACTAGGCATGCAACTACAAGTGTCGCTCCAGTTGCAACAACATGTCTTCAACGCGATTGCAACCCAGTGGTGTTTTGCCTGTGGATGGGGCAGTAGCATGTGTGCGTCACTAGCCACACAACTGCAAGTGTCAGCCCTGACTGCGACTACATGTAGTCAACACAAATGCAACTCTGTGGTGTTTTTATCGGGGGGAGGGGGGATAGTTTCATGTCTGCCTGTAGGCATGTAACTGCAAGTGTTGCCCCCAAAAGAAAATATGTCGTGTTTTTGTGGAGGAAGGAAAGTTCCATGTCTAACACTAGGGACGCATGCAACTAAAGTGTCACCCCGACTACAATTGCTTCTCTATAATGAAACTACAATTCTGTGGTGTTTTGTTGGGAGGGATTGTTGCATGTCTACCACCAGGCATGCAATTTTAAGTATTGCCACCGACTGCAACTCTGTGGTGTTTTTGTCGGGAAAGTGAGGTGGTCGCATATGTGTCACTAGGCACGCAACTGCAAGTGTCACCCCCCTGACTGCAACTCTGAGGTATTTTCTAGGAATCGAAGTTGCATGTCAATCACTAGGCATGCAATTGCAAGTATTGCTCCTGACTGCAATTGCATGTCTTTAATGTGACTGCAACTCTATGTTGTTTTGTTGGGAAGGGGCAGTTGCATGTCTGTTACTAGGCATGCAACTACAAGTGTTGCCCACGTCTGCAACTATGTGATGTTATTTGTTGGGGGAGAGGGCAGTTGCATGTCTGCCACTAGGCGCGCAACTGCAAGTGTCGCCCCTGACTGCAACTCTAAGTTGTTTTCTAGGAGTGGTAGTTGCATGTTCATCCCTAGGCATGCAAGTGCAAGTATTGCCCCCCGTCTATAACTTCATGTCTTCAACGTGACTGCAACTCTGTTGTGTTTTTTTGGGAAGCGGTAGTTGCATGTCTGCCAGTAGGCATGCAACTGCAAGTCTTGCCTCCGACTGAAACCATATGTGATGTTTTTTCTCGGGGTGAGTAGACAATTTTTTGCCACTAGGCACGCAACTTCAAGTGCCTCACCTGACTGCAACTCTGTGTGGTATTTTGTCGGGAGGGGCAGTTGCATGTCTGCCACTAGGCGTGCAACTACAAGTGTTGCCTCCCACTGTAACTATGTGGTGTTTTTGTCCGAGGAAGGGGGTAGTTGCATATTTGCCACTAGGCACACAACAACTGACTACAACCGCACATTTTCCAACACGATTTCACCTTAGTAGTGGTTCGTCGGTGAAGGGGGAGAGTTGCATGTCCTCCACTAGACAGACAACTGCATATGTCGACACGAACTCCAACTGCATGTCTTCAGCACAACTGCAACTTTGTGTGTGGGGGTGGGGGGTAAATGAGGTAGGGGTGTTGTATGCCCTTTTTTATTCAGTTTCATGTTAACCCTTGACACGCAACTCCCCTCGGCGGTGGCCGGTTGCATCTCTTACATGCAAGGGGAACGCTAAAAATCAGTCGACTGAGACTTTACAAAGTCTCAGTCGACGAGATTAGCCGCCAAGTTTCATCGAACTGTATTCAGTCGCTGATGTGTTTTCTTTTTCAAAACACACTAGGCTTTTCCTATCTGAGAGGCTAGCAGCAGCATAGTATGCCTTCCGCTACGTGGGTTGTGGATTGTGGCTTGCAGCTCGTTCTCTTGTGCTTTTCTGTTTTTATATTGTCATAGCTGTCCATGTAAATCTTTGTATGTTTTCTTCTTCTTCTTTTTTGTTGGGTTGTGTGCACCGTGTATGTACAGAAAAAGAAAGTTAATGGGGCAGCTGACTCTATGTGTATGTATACATTATACACGTGTACTTGTCTAGCTTTTTAACTTTCTTTTTTCATTTATTTTTAGTAGATTTTCCTTTTATTCCTTTACTTGTATTTCCATTTTTTATTTATTATCTTTCTTGTTTAGGAAATATGGAACATTCAATTTTTTAAGAACTACATTTTGACACACATGAACAATTTTTATTCTCACATGTTGTTGTGTTAATTTTTTTTATTCTGAGTTGTCGTTGCCTTCTCTACATGGACTTTTGTTTTATTTGCTTATTTGTATCTTGTCTATATATTTTTACTTTGTTTCTTTGTGTATTACCCAAAAATAATTTTTTATTGTGTTTATGTGCTATGTTTTTTTTCACGAGCGCACCGTAAAGTTACATACATAACACTAGGCATGCAACTGCAAGTGTCGCCCTCGACTACAACTGACCTTTGTTCTATCGGAGAACAGTGGAAGAGGGGAGGGGTAGTTGCATGTTTTTCACAAGGCATGCAATTGCAAATGTCGCCCTTGACTACAACTGCATGTCTACAAGCGAATGCAATTGACTTTTGTTCTGTCGGTGGGCGGCAGGAGAGGGGGTAGTTGCAGACTAGGCATGCAACTGCAAGTGTCATCCTTGACTGCAACTGCATGCCTACCCACCCGATTGCAACTGGTCTTTTTGTTATGTCGGAGGACATCGGGAGGGGGCGTAGTTGCATGTCTGACTGTAGGCACACAACTGCAAGTGTCGCCCCCGACTGCAATTGCATGTCTACCCATCCGACTACAACAGACCTTTGTTTCGTCGGAGTGTGGCGGGAGAGGGGGAAGTTGCACGCCTGACACTAGGCATGCAATTGCAAGTGTCACCCTCGAGTGAAACTGCATGCCGACACATCCAAATGCAACTGGCCTTTGTTTTGTCAGTGGGCGGGCGGGAGAGGTGGGGGGGGGCAATTGCATGTCTGACGCTAGGCATGCAAATGCAAGTGTCACCCTCAACTGCAATCGACCCTTGTTTTGCTGGAGGGCGGCGGGAGAGTGTGTATGGGCGGCGTAAGGTAGTTGCATGTCGGACACTAGGCATGCAACTGCAAGTGTTGCCCTTGAATGCAACTGCATGTCTACCCAAACAACTGCAATTGACCTTTTTTGTCGGAGCATGACAGGAGGGGGGTGGGTAGTTGCATGTCTGACAGTAGGCATGCAACTGCAAATGTCGCCCTCGACTCTATGGTGTTTGTCGGTGGGAGGGGCAATTGCATGTCTACTATTAGACACGCAACTCCAAGTGTCGCCCCCAAGTGCAAATGCCCGTCTTCAATGCAACTGCAACTTTATGATGTTTTGTCGGGGGAGGGGCATTGCATGTTTATCACTAGGCATGCAACTGTAAGTGTCATTCTCGAGTGCAACTGCATGTCTTCAATGCGACTGTAACTCTGTGGTGTTTTGCTGGAAGAGGGCAGTTTCATGTTTGTCACTAGGCATGCAATTGCAAGTTCGTCCCCCGACTACAACTCTGTGTCGTTTGTTGGTGGGGTGGGGGCAGTTGCATGTCGTCTTAAAATGTACGCAATCGGAAGTTTTCCCCGGAGTGCTACTGCATGTCTTCGACGCTACTACAAACTTGTGATGTTTTGTCGGGGAAGGGAAGACATGCAACTACAAGTGTCGCCCACGACTGCAACTCTATGGTGTTTGCCAGTGGGGAGGGACAGTTGTATGTCTGCCACTTGGCACGCAACTGTCAGTGTCGTCCCTGAGTACAAGTGCATGTGTGCAACAACTACAACTATGCGGTTTGTGGTGTTTTTGTCAATGGTTGGTGGCAGATGCATGTCTACCACTAGGCATGCAACTGCAAGTATCACCCTGACTGCAACTTTGTGGTGTTTATCGGGGGTACGGCGGCAGTTGCATGTCTGCCACTAGGCACGCAACTGCAAGTGTTGTGCTCGACTGCAACTTGCACCAAGGGATATTGGCCACTTGCATGTATACCGCTAAACCTTCAACTGCATGTATCACAATCATCCCGCAAATGCGAGCGATACAACAAGACTGCAACTGTGAATTTGTTTCCTAATTTTTTAACTTCAGTTTTTCTTCTCATTCCCCTTTTCCTTTTCCCCTTTTTCTGTTTTTATCCTTTGTTTTCATTTTTAATTTTCCTTTCTCTATTATATATATATTTTTATTTTTTTCCGCTTGTTTATCTGGTTAATTTGCTCTTTTCCCCCTTTAATATGATTTTCATTTCCCATTAGTAGAAATATATTTCCTTCTGTGTATATGAATATTTAAAAAATACATGTTCAAGTTTTTTCTAAAAATAATTATTGAGCACTTTTCCGATATGCGGTGAACATTTTTTCAATACGCTATGAAACATTTTCTAGAATTATTCATGCAATTCTTAGTAAATGTTCATGTATTTTAAAAAAGTATTTATGTGTTTGAAAACATAATTCATATTTATTGTAAACTGTCCATAAAATTTAAAACTGTTCACGGGTCTTAAAAAATGTTCATGTAATTTTTTGAAATTGTTCATGTAACAAAAATGATGTATATACTATATATACCTGTGTGTGTTGTCCTTTGTCCTTACGTACTTTAACAACCGCAGGCAGCAACTTCATAGCTCGTCAGCAAGCAATAGGAAGCACAAAATTATTATTGTTTCTTCAATATCGTTTCTTTGTGTTCAAATCCTTTGTATTTTTTTATGAACGAAAAATGACAATAAGTTATATGCCCATCTAAAAAACACTACAAGCATGCACTGTATTGCATATACAAGAATTTTTCCAGAAAAAAAATGCTATGATTTGAACAAAAAAAGTTACCTCACTCGTTGAGGTTGTAGCTTTTTTGAGAAACGCTGAGGTTGTAGCTGGATAGCAAAACACATATTATATTTGCAGTCGTATAGCCCAAGTACAAGAAGAGGAAAAAAATCCGGCAAAAAGCAACAGATTGCAGGGAAAAGAAAAAGATGAGATAAAGGCCCAGTAGAAGTACAAAGCCAGCCCATAACACCAAAAACACACAAAACAGTCACATAAACGAAGCAGGTTTGGTTTGTACATGTGCTGATGTCATATACGTATGCTGATGTCATCAGTCGACTGAGTCTTTGTGAAGTCCCAGTCAATGGAGACCTAGACAGACCCTACATGCAACTGAGACTTTTAATTTTGTTTTTAATTTTTTTAACATGAAAGATCTTTTTTACAATACAAATTTTTTTTTGAAGAATGATAGGAAAAACAAAGAGCGAGCAAGATGATATGGAGAGTAGGAATTATATTTTGTGTTCTTTTTTCCATTTTTGATATTTTACTTCTTTGTCATAAAATATATTTTTATACAACTCAAACCCATTTTAAAAAATGATGACAAAAAATATGCGAGAAGTACACAGAGAAGAGAGGGAACATAGATCTTAAAAAAAGAAGAGAAGGAACACAGATCTAAAAAAAGAAGAGAAGGAACATAGCACGAGCACGTGACATGCAATGCGAAAGAAGAAAAATGGGCCGATCTGCAGGCCCATGCAACGATCGCGAGTGGAGAAACAAGCAGCGATGCGTAGAGCAAAATCTGGCTTAGTTCCTCTAGGAAAAGTAACAAAACCTAGCTGAAAACAAGTGCTGCGCCATAAAAATTGTACGCTGACGTCAGCCGACCGAGACTTCGCGAAGTCTCAGTCGACTGATTCCTAGCCAAACCCTTTGGTTTTACCACTGAAAGCAACCAATCCCATTGCAGATTCCAGCTCGCATCCGAAGCTTTCTTTCCCATGCAAATTACTATTCATATCAAAAACGCTTTTATATTACGAAAACACTAACGCCCACACGGGTAGGTGTTAGCCAACTCGCCCACACGCCTCGATCGGCACCCAGCGCCTTTTGCACGAATCTTGGCACGAGAGGGCTGATTTTGTGTGCCACGTAGGACAACTAGCGTGTGTGGCATATGAGGGAGTTCGCCCGCACGCTGTTTTCCCTCCGAGGTCAGCGGTTGCGACTCGGGGCGTGCGGTGGAACAGCAGTCGTGCCCGCACGCCCCGCACGACTTCTGTCCCCCATCTCCCACGACTGCCCATTTTCCCACTCTCCCGCACCCAAGTTGTCATTTGCCATGTTTTTTGCAGGTTACATGGCAACCGCCCTATTCGTGATTGTAAGCAGATGGCAACTCTCTTTTACCCCGAACATGTTATTGTTGCCACGTCTGTTTTTTTAGCGCTACATGGCAACTGTCTAGTGTTAGTAGGTGGCAACTCCTAAAGATACCACCGTAGTCCACATGCCCGTCTCCTCTCCCGCACACCAAAAGCTATCAGTTGCCATGTGTTTTTGTAGGGTACATGGCAACTGCCCTAGTGTGCTTGTAAGCAGATGGCAACTCTCTTTTACCTCGGACATGTTTTTTGCCATGTTTTGTAGTGCTACATGTCAACTGTCTAGTGTTAGTAGGTGGCAGCTCCTAAAGTTTTTAAATCATGGCAACTGTAGTAGACCAGACCATACATGGCAACAGCTGCAGTTGCCCAAAAATGGCATCCGGCACTTGACCTGAGATGGCAACTGCAGTTGAGCAACCATGGCAACTGTAGTTGTCCGATATGGCAACTGTAGTTCAGCGACATGGCAACTGCATTTCAGCGACATGGCAACTGGAGTTACACGTACATGGAAGAGGGTCCGGACCATAGCAATCGCGGGACGCGTGGTTACTGCCACGCGGGGCGTGTGGCTCGCAGGCGGGGAGGGGCGACGGCAGAGACGGATCGTGCGGGCCGCGTGGTCGCTCGCCCGGACGTGCTCATGCGGGCGATCGCGCCGCACACCGAACGTGCGAGCTGTGGCGGGGTGCGCCCGGACGTGCTCATGCGCGCGGGTCTGTGTCGATGTCACACGGGACGTGCGGCAGATACCCCCTAAATATCACACGTGTGGCAGTTATCGACGTCCTTATATTATGCGACAGAGATACTAATGTTATTATAGCGTTATAGGCTAGCTCTGACTGGATCGACAGTTTGAGTGGGGTTGACCAAACGGCAAACGGCCTTTCGCACTCATGTTAGCCCCGCGTGCACATTCTTGTGTCGGCTAGCTACTTTTCGGAGTAAAATGTATGCTGATCGAGTCTATGATTGGGCAGCTTGCATAACTGTGTTATGCCATTACGAGCCGCCACTTTGCTCTGATAGGATGTACGGTTGAGCGTTGCCAGTTAACCGGTCGTGCTTCGTCAAAAGCTTCATTTCCCCTCACCGTCGCGTCGCTCTTGTGGTTTTTTTTTTTTTTTTTTTTTTTTTTTTTTTTTTTAGGGTTCATAGACTGATTTGCCTATACTTTGAGCCTTGCGCTGCGTGGCAATCGACTATTTTAAACCCTAAAGGGTACGGAGAAACTAGTAGTGCAGCATGCATGCATACCTAATACCTGTGGAAAAGCTACCCACCTTTGCACAATGGGACAAGCAAGAAACACTTTTGAACCTTCGTGCCAATTTTTTCTTCTTCTTGTTTTGCTTTCTCGCTATTATTAAAGAGTTAAATACATTGGAGATGCCTCAACTTGTCCTGCACGGTCAGTTTAGTGTTTAAAGTTGTAAAATACATCAACTGATGCTTGAACTTGTCCGGTCATGTAAATATGGTGCTTCCGTCCGTATGCAAGGGAATGGCCCGCCTGTTAGTGGCTGGGAGAGGGGAAGGTGCTGGGTGGCCGGCGCATGAGGATTTCTTTTACAAACACCCATATTTAATTTAATAAAATTATCCTACATGTGAAAGAATAATTTTAAATACACTGAACATGTGTTAAAAAGTATTGCGTTGAAATTTTAAATACAATTATTCCACATGTTACATAATAATTTTTAATACATGTTGAACTTTTTTTAAATACAAATTGTCAATTTTCTAATGCAAGACGAACATTTTTCAAAAATGTGTTATAATTTTGTAATACATGTGAAACATTTCCCAAAAATATGTTGAACAGTTTTCTAATGCACTAACACTTTCCTTAAGTATATGCCAGTTGTAATTTTTTCATAAAATCATTTTTTGAATGGTAAAAATAATGTGAAAAATAAAAATAAAGAACTTGAAAAAATAAAAATAAAACTTGAGTGATCCCGGAGAAGCGCCATATAAATAAAAATCATCTAAAGAGGTGCATAGCAACCAAAGTGGATTTTCGGAGCACGGTGGCTACTAAGCACGTTTTTTAAAAACTAAAAACTGGCACTTAAAAGTTTCAAAAGGACTGCAAAAAAATCAGGCCAAAAACCATGCTAAATTGTGCATGCATTTGTCATTTTTTATCTCTCACATACAAACACAGATTTTGATGAAAATTTACACAGATAAATTACACTTCTATGTTTGCATGTACAAACAAAATCAGATTTGTGTACCTGTAAAATTCCGTTTCTTTGAACTTTTTTTTAAGAAAGGACACAATGTGCCTGTGCTCCAAAATTGCTTTTTTGTAGCAAAGTACTCCCTCCGTTCCTAAATAGAGTTAGTACAAAGTTGAGTCATCTATTTTGAAACAGAGGGATTAATATATAATGTTCGGCCTCATGAATAACATTTTTTTAGGCAATCATGAATATCAAATGAGCAGAGCATGGACTAGTGGACAACTTGGGCGTGCAACGCAATCCGCTGCCATGACGTCTCAAGATGGATCCTGCATCATCCAAATTCTATTTCTCATTTGTGGGGATTTCCTGCGTGATTAAATAACATGTGAGGTTGTTTTCTAAAAAAAATGTCACGTGCAGGCCACCTAGTGCCTTCCGCGCTCTCAGCCATTAACAGGTGGGCCACTGCCACGCTGGCACGCCATGTGGGCTGGACGTACGTCCGGATACGGATAAAGGCACCGTATTTGCACGTCCAGGTGTATTTTATAACTTTATGCACTAAACTAACCACGCAGGATAAGTTGAGGCACGTACAGTGTATTTAACTCTTTATTACAACAATATAAATATTTTTTAATAATAAACCAAAAAAATCTTATTTAACGCTACATCAACATTTTTTAAAGACAAAAACACTATTTCAAAATCACACAAATATTTATTTTAATATTTGAAAATGTATTGAATTGCATAGACATTTCTTTTAACTGCATCAAACATTTTTAGTTACATGAACATTTTTTAAATGTGTGGAACACATATTCTTGATCACATGAATTTTTTTATTGTGTTGGACACTTTTCAAATTACATGACCATTTTTAAAATACATGATAAAACTGTTTCAACAGATATACATTTTTTACAAATTCAGGATGAATATTCTTTAGACAGATGATGAATATTTTTAACAGCCGAAGAATACCTTTTAAATTCACGATGGAGATTTTTAGATACGTGATAAGCATTAGTTTTAGATACATGATGAATTTGTGTTTATAATACGTGCTGAACATTTTTTTTTCAAAAAATGCGATGAACATTCTTTCATTTCCAGGCTGACATTTAGCATGCTATCAACATTTTTTAATTCACGAAGAAATTTTTATACATAATGAAATATTTATAATTCCCCTAAAAGGAAATGTTTATAAAATTAGTAAAATAAAATTATTTATAAAGTTAATATTTGGAACATTCAGAAATATGCATAAAAGAGGAGAAAAGAAATGAAAAAGATTGAACCTTACAAAGGTTGAAGCAACTAGCGATGACCCTAAAAAGGAAAGGCCCACTAGGTGATCAGCCGCCATAAAATTGACGGTCGACCATGGGTAGACGTGGGCGAGCACCATCTGATACGCAATGGGGAGCACCTATGCAACGCATGTTGCATCAAACGGCCATGCGACGCATAGGGAAGCCTATCCGACTAGGCCAGCCTAGCGACTAGCACTGCAGGGTAACAATGCGACATAAAAAAGTCCGGAAGGTGCAGTGCGCCAACTCAAATCAAACACGTGACGTCGTGTCGAGGTAGGCTGCTTCCAAGCCACAAGCACATAAAATGTTCAGGATTGTAAGCAGCGCTAATCCTTTATCAACTAACGGTGGCGGCAGGTCGAACAGTTTATAAACCTTTCCGAACATTTCTTGAGAACATTTTTTCCTTAAGTATTTTTTTAACAATTCAGAACGCCTTTTGGAAAGCGCAAACAATTTTTGGATTAGTGAACAAAATTTGAAATGACATTTGAAAAATGCGAATATTTTTTGGATTACTGACTTTTTAAAAAAATATGAATATTTTTAAAATTTGGAAAACAGGATTCTTTTCATAAAACAGGAACCTTTTTTGAATTTGTGAACAAAATTGATAAACAAGGACATTTTTTTAAAATTCCCGAACGTCTTTTAAAAGCATGAACAATATATGAAATTCCTAACATTTTATAACTAATTTTGAAGAGTTGAACATTTTTAGAAAAAAACAGCAATTTTTTAAATTTCAAACAGTTTTTAAAACAGGAAAAAATTAAATTTCTGATTTTTTTAAAGATGGAAACAAATTTTGAATATTTTAACATTTTCTGAACAAAATTTGAAAACTGAAAAAATGTGATTTTTTTTTTAAATTTCTGAAGATTTTAAGAAAAAAGAAAAACAATCAAATTGAAAAATAAAAAAGGAAGGAAAGAAAGAAGAGTAACCGAAAAAATAAAGAAGAACGAAAATGCGCCGGCCCAGTTGGGGGGCACCCTGTGTGGAGCCACAACAGTTTGTTGCATTGTGAAGCAAATAGGATTTTCCATGATTTATAGACGCACCCACTGACCCACCAGTTTGTTTCAATTTAATTAAGCCTTAGCTTGTTGTATGAAGCTGGGCTAAGAGCATCTCCAAAAGATTTCCTTCTGTCCTCATTTTCTGTATTGGGGTAGTTGGACCAAAAAACTGCTCCAGCAACTCACTTTCTTTTCAATAAATTATTGGTGATTATAACAACAACAAAAAAACTTTTCCCCGATACTGTGGGTCCCATAAGACATACATCTTCGACCACACCCACTTGACCGTCGACGACTGCCCCTCCGCCTTGCGACCGCCAGAGAGCCGCGCGGCGGGGGGTGGGGGGGGGGGTGTATTGGCATGTTTGACCCATATGGCAGGTTTGGGTATGTGCTCTATGATTGGGCGTGGCTCATGATATCATCGTTCGCCTAGTCAAGATTACAAGTAGACATTATTAATATATTTTCGGATCCTCTAGAACAATAGTAAAATGATTTTGTTTTCTTTCAAAGAGAAAGAACACGGTACAAACGTATAGGTGAATTTGTGAAGATCAGTTTATTCATGGTGATGGGTATGGATTGAACAATGAGCAAGCAGCTCGATCGTGTGGCTACTTCACCAAAAGATCACAGCACCAAAAAATGCGCGGACAGTCCAGCAGTACATATACCAAACTCATGAGATATAATCCCATGGCAGACCAATGCATTCACTTAACGGCGAACTCAGCTACGTGGTTAGTAATGGTGCTGCGGGTCTGGGCCCCCGGGAACCGTCCTCTTCTCTCCGACGACCGCCCTTCGCACGTTCCACTTGGACGGCGGAACGCCAGCCGCTTTGCCGTTGGCGGCGGTGTGTTCTTCAACCGCCGGTTGCTCGATCGGGCGAGCTTCCGGCACGGCCACGAGCTGCGCGCCGATGAGCATGACCACCAGGAGCACAATGCCGACGCGAGCAGCAGCCATATTTTCTTTCTGGTACTTGCGAGCTCAAATATACGGCAGCTAGCGAGCTGATCTGCCGTGCGTGTCAGTGTGCAAGAGGAGGTCTCTACGTGTATCTGATCTGTTCATGGACAGGTGTGCTACTTATAGCTCTTTCGCAGGCGCATCGTGACAATTGAAGCTTTTCTTGGTCCTTTATGGACGCAGCACAAAAATAGTTTGTTCGTCAGTGAAACGAGCGAGAACGTCCTAGTGTCCACTACAACTACCACTAGTCACCAATGGCGCAGCAAAGTTTGTGGCCCTCTGGCGGTTTTGGACTCGCCATTCCGGTTGGCGAGCACATGTTTTTCACCCATGTTGGCCAGCTGCACTGAGCATGGGATTTGCTGGTGATGATCTGGGATAGAGACTGAAAGTTGAGGATCAGACGGTACGTGAAAAGCTTATTGGTTTACAGTAAATAAACAACCTTGGTACTGAAACAAACGTCGATACAGTTTGAGTGGGTACGCAACCGACGACGCGTCGAAAGTTGATGGATCCATGGCAGCTTATGGAGTTGGATCACTTTTACCACTGAAAGCAAGCAAGGCCTTTTCAGCCTGTGGCTCGCAGCTCGATCGGAAGCTTCCCCTTCCAATGCTAGTTTAACGTTATAGGCTAGCTCTGACTCGAACGGCAGTTTGAGTGGTTGACCAAACGGCCTTTCGCGCGTTCAATTCGGAGTAGCATGCATGTTTGCCCGGCGCGTTCTTGTGTCGCCTAGCTACTTTCTGGAGTATGCATGCATGCCCAGTGGCCATGATCGTGATTCGTGAGCGGATGACCGGCCGGCGAAAAGTCCATACTTGGACGCGGCCTGTGTAAGTGTAACTGTGTTATACTCCACAGCGTTGCCAGATAATTGGTCGTGCTTCGTCAAAAGCTTGTGTCGACGTTGAGTGCGAGCTCAACTTCAACTGTCGGGGACGAGTTTGTTGAAAGTTGCAACTCGCAGCGCATCATCTCCCGGCCGGCACCGTCGATCTTGTTGTCTTCGCGCAACTGATTGTCCTAGATATCGAATCTTGCGCTACGTGGCAATTGACTATTTTAAGCTATATAAAGGGTACGGAGAAGCTAGCGGTGTTGCATGCACGCATGCATGCATCATTAAAGAAAGGCAGATCAGTGCAGCATGCATGCATACCTTATACCTGAGGAAAAAGCTATCAACCTTTGCACAATGGGGACAAGCAAATTAGTATACTTTCGAGCCTTCATATGTGGGATCCTTGACGGTTAACACTAACTCAGTGGAGTGTGTGATATAACTTTATTCTGAGTTGAGGAGTGGACACAATGTTGACATGGTTAAACCAACAACATTCATGATCAAGACTGTCGAAATCAACTCGACATAATTAGCAAAAATAGGAAAAATTTAGATTTCAGCGCAGTTCAATCAATTTAGATCCTAAAGTCAAAAAATCGTACGATAGAGCACCGATCCTGATAACCTTGTTCGTGACTAATTCAAGAACAGTTTTGCTACTTCTCAAACTACTGAGAAATAGCTCTAGTCGCAGTAAAAGCATCCGGTCCGAACGTCAGGATACTTGCAAGTGCAAAAGAATGCTAATATCTTAATCAGACTACTATAATCAGTTATTTGGGAATTTTTTCTATGTCAATCGAGCCATACGCATTTCCATAAAAGGATGAGTCCAAAGACTTAACTGCGTACAACACAGCTAGAATTTCTGACATGCAGAGCGTATCTCGGGATAGATTGAGCCCAGTTCAGAGCAGCAGGGGCAGGGGATTTTCCCTCCAAGCGGTAGCGGCGGAGTAAATATAGGCGCTAGATAGGAGGCGGAGGATAAGTTATCCTTCTCTATTCGGTTTAGGGGATTGGCTAGGTCCCGATCATAGAAGTAAAACTTTGGTTTTACTCCTCTAACGCCAGATAGGGATCGACTAGAGTTGGCCTTATGGATCTACCATTATATAATGCTCAACTCAGTCTTCTCAGGCATCCACGCTTCGGCGTTTATAATCCAAGTATGTGTTTTCTTGACGATTTGCGCTTCGTGGCAAGTGACTATTCTGAGTGGTAAAGAGTATGAAGAGAATACTAGCGTTGTATGCTGAAAAAGCTACCCGCATTTACATAATGGGGACAAACAGACCACTTCCGAGTCTCCATGAGGGTTCCTTGCCAGTTACCACTAGCCCACTACGACCTATAGTCATGAATAGCAGATCCAGCCCAATGGGTCAGGGTGGGCCAATAGTAGAATTGTTTATGAAAAAATATTTTTAAAAATATTTTAATTTTTCCTATGATATAAAGCTATTGGAAAAATCCCTGGGTGAGCTGCGTCCCACCATATCCACTCTATAGCTCCGCCACTGGTCATGATACAAGTTTAGCACAAGTTGAAGGGTCGACACCATGTTCACATGATTCTAAAAAATCATATCCAAGACTAGCTAAACAATGGTTTTGTTATTTTTCATGTTGATGAGAAATGATTTCGCGTCAGCGCTAAGAATTGTTCAATACTGATATTATGATTTGTGCATGCCCCAAAGAATATGGGTATCTTGATCAAATATCTATCATCTGTTATAAAAATAATCTTTTAAGAAGTTGACCGAGTCATGGTCACTGCATTAAACTGTAAGCAACCGAGATTTAGTACCATGCAACATAACTAGAATTTCTCATATGCAGTAGCTACTATTGAGCGTCTATGGAGGAGCTAGGATTTGTTCAGACCTAGAGAACATGGGCTAGAAAATGCTGGGGGAGATGATGATGAGAGAGTGGTCAGGCACCTAGAGTTCCAAACCCTTAGTACGAAAGATAAAATTTATCTAGGGGTGGAAAGTGGTAGCGGATAATCCGAAATATCCGATATTCGTATTCGAGAAAATGCCTATTCATATCCGAAACATCCGCATCCGAACCAAAATGGAAATGAAAATTATCCGTATCCAAATTTGTTAAACAAATAAAAAATAAAATATGGTAGGAGATTTTGACACAAATATGGATATGGAAGTGGATATATCCGTATCCGAATAAGATTATGGGAGGTAATTTTCAAAATTCTAGACCCAATATTCCAATTATCCAACATAAAAGCCAAATAAGTAGTCAAAATTTTCTCTTTATATGATTAAACTTATAAATTATTATGCATTACAATAGTATTTATTCATAAACCTATTTATCATTGAATTATTGTATGTCACAAGTTGATTATTTCAGGTCACATAGCTATCGACTAATTTACTTAAGCAATATGTTGATATTATTCCGAATCAAGAAAATATCCGATACGTATCCGTATTCGAATAATATCCGAGCCGCATCCGTATCTGATAACATCCGTATTCGGATTCGTATTCGTTTTGAAAATATGAAAATGGAAGTGGTAAGAGCACTATCCGATCCGCATCCGATCCGTTTCCACCCCTAAATTTATCTCTATGGGTCAAGCCGCTAGGGAGCACATCTGGTGCACCGGACCCTGTTGCACATTCAAAAATGTTGTCACAAAAATTCAATTCATAACTTGAAACATTGCTCGAGATACAAAAAAGACAAATTTTACATCGGTGTGCTAATGGGCCAAAACTGAAGCCCAACTTGTGTTATGTACTATTTAGTGTCAAATTTTTTATTTTTGTATCTCGAGCAAGGTTTTCAATTTTTGTGACAACATACATTGATGTTGTGAAAAAAATGTATCCAAAGTGCATTATTCTTTTATAGTGGTACGTATATATCTTGTTGGTGTCTCAGCTATATTCTGAACAATTTGGAGACTTAGAAATATTGTTGTCTTTTCTAACAATAAGATTAATGGCCCTTGTGTGCCTGTTAATACGATTGTTAGATGGTTAACCGATTGGACTATATTGCAGGGAAAGCATGAAGATCGAGAAATGATGGGGTGTGAAGATGTTTGAGTTGATTGCTAACGAGATCTTCAAAGTGGCTCATAGCTGGCGGGTGGGCGTTGGGAGGATCCTGGCGTAAAGGTGATTTGTTTTAGCTACGCTCTGTCTATTACAGCATCATGGCGAAAGTCATTCTTTTGCTTTATCACTGTACTCCCTCTGTAAACAAATATAAAACCGTTTAGAGCACTAGAGGGAGTATATCCTACCTAAAAAGACATTTGGCTATGTTTAGCCGTCATCGTTTAAATTTGTATCTCTTGCATGTGACATGGCGTTCTCCTCCCGCATTTCAGGATCCGGCCTGTGGATGCCGAAACTTTGTAATGGTTCAGGTTCGATCGGGTTTTAGTTGCCTGTGGTGTCCCTTGTACTCTCTCTCCGTCCCATACTGTAGAACGTTTTTTGCAGGACAGAGGGAGTAGTTGTTATCATATGTACTGTTGTAGTAGTTGCTTGAAAGAAGACACCAGAGTACACTGATCGGTCATGGCGGGACTGGCATCGTCACTCTTTGACCTCTGTTCTGGCTACACCGATGAACCTTTGATTCTCATATACTCCATAGGCGCTTTCTGTTATGCTAAAGATGTAATTTTAGGAGTAGTCCCCTAAGAAAACTACTGCTACATATGATGCTCTTGTACGGAACACAAATGGCATTATACTACGTGCCGACATCGTCACTTATTGATGAGCACGGACGGCCGCAGGAATCCCGTCAAATTGTGTCAAGCGTACTATTTTTGGAAAGTGGGAGGCATGATATTTCTGTGAGATCTAAGATTTGCTGCGCTCCCTTGACTCTTCGACGCTCCTGTTTGAGGGAAAGAAAGGGTTGCGTCACTGGGCCGTCGTACAGAAGTCTGGCTCGGTAAAGGCGACGGGCGATGCTGGGAACACCAACTGGATGCGACGCGTTCCCCGTGTCGTGAGGCGGTGCTCGTACGACGTGGCCAATGGCAGCGTGGGAGATATGGAATCTAGCCTAGCATCAGAGAGCCACAGCGGAAAGGAGGAACTGCGGTAGTGCAACTGAGCCGTCAGCCATGGCCCAAGCCTAGTATCCTTGCCGCACACACCCAGGCCCACGCCCACGCGCTGGCCTTGCCCGCCAAGGGACCAATCTGTTGTAGACTGAGGGCGAGGGAGAAGAAAGAAATACATAGAGCTGCGGGTGGGGAGAGATTAAGTATGGAGATGCAGTATTGCAGTATGTGATGGAGTCTATTCCACGATGCATTAGCTAGTAGCTCTTTTTATTATGGCGACTTTGATCGACAACTTCATTTTAGCATAGTCGACATCCCGTCCTCAATCGCCATATAATTTATGAAGCGCGCTTCAACCAGAGTTCGCGGGCCTTCACATCTAGCGCCCGGAGATATTTGGAGTGCACTATATCTGGGAAATGATTTGGCGCGAACGACATTTTCCTCTCCCGCTATTCTTCTCGCCCATGCCACCGCCTCCCCTTCCTCGTTGTAGCACCGCCTTTGGCGGCTTCTGGCCTTACCCCATCCCCACCGATGACATCATGGACACTTCCTCTATTGATGTGTCTGAAATCCATCGGATGGAGTCAAATCCATCGACTTCAATGGTCGATACGCCTTACGCGGCTCCTGCACCTTCGACGCCTGACCTCCACCCTGCCGGCGAAGACTCCACGACATAGCTTCCTTTGTCGTCGCGTGGACGCAACGGCCTCCCCCCATCGGTGTCAGGACGGTCCTTAGCACAGGGACCAAAGAAGAAGAAGGGGGAACGGCACCACCCCTTGACTTTGCCTTTCCTCTCTTCCTCCTAGCGGCGGTCGAACCAAGGGCGGCTTCTTAGTCTTACGCCGAATCAGCAACGGGGATGAGGTAAAAAAAAGGAGTAGAATGAGATGAAGATGTGTAAGATCCAACTTAAGAAGGATCGGGTGAAAGATGCACGCATAGCCGAGTAGAATCGGTCCATCATGTTGGATTAGAGGAAAATGGTGGATCCAGTGGCAAAAGATTTTTAGATGTAGGCACGGGATCTGATCATATGTTTCCGGATCGAGGGAGGAAGGGACAATGCTTTTGTCAAAGGATGAGGCCACAAAGCACATGCCGAAGGAGAAGGGCACAATGCAAATGGCGGAGGAGGAGGGGACAGTGCACACACTGGCAACAGGTGATTTGTACATATCACCAGTTAAATGATTTTGCTCGTGCAACTTGTCAAAATGTTTACTTGATACGCTAAACATTTAATTTGAGGAAAATCAATGTGTTTGAATGGGCAAACAAAAAATTATGAACGCTCAGATATGATGACTCCGAATTTGTGCATCGCCTGCTCAACCTCTATATTCATACGAAGTGCGCTCTATATGACCAATGACAATCACAAATATGAGAGGCCTATGCAAATGACACTATGCACACGGTTTTGCTCGACATTCAAATCAGGGCGTCCTTACATGGCAACAGACGACGTTACACATCTAAATGGGCTTCGTGCAATAGTCGTACGCAACTATTCATCGCTTGCACAACACCTCCGCAAATATAAATATAACGACCCCGCTCAAGTTGCTCTTAACAGTTGGTACTTGGTGTGAATAGGCAATTTTTCGACTAATTTAATCCATAGATAAATCACTAGCATGGCATTGGCTGAATTAACGACATACTGATTCTGATCTAAACATGCATGTACTATATAAACAGTAGACACATCTACACATACTACTAGTACTGCTAATACGAAAATAAACAGGAGCAGATGTTATACCCTCCAGTAGGCCAGGCAGAAGCCGCGGCGGCAGTGGCAGCAGCAGCGTCCTCAGCGGCCTTCTTGTCGGCTTCAAGTTTCTCGACGGCGACACGTTCAGCGTCGGTGGACATGGTGATGACGAGGGCGACGCCGACGTAGAGGAAGTAGACGAACAGCAAGCAGTCGCGTAGTCGCTTCCCAAAAACCTATTCGCTCCCGTACAGGATCCGGAGAGGCGGGGTTTCGGAGACCTGCTCTCCCTCGACCGTGTACACGGCGGATGGGATGGAGTCACCGACTGCCGTAGCATCAGCAAAGGAACGACGGTGGGCGGTTCGCGTGGAGCAGATGTGATCTGTTCATGGTGGCTAGGGTTAGGAGACATCTCGCACTTCTGTAGGCAACCACGTGGAGAGACGTGGGCTCGACCCACGTCCGAGTCCGTGACAGCCCACGATCCGACGTCTCAGATCGTGGCCCCGGCTGTCAGAAACTCTACTTTACTGACTGGCAAAAATAAGCGCATAGGTGTGAGCTTGGCTCATTCCCGCAACCCGCGGCACGGTGCGGCGGAGTAGGCGAGGGCCTTTTCTATTCTCAAGCTCCAATAGCATGTAGAAGAAAAACACTTATAAAGAGGTCCAACTCTTTTCCAACTTTCGTTATGAGACTAAACTTTTCACTACGGCTAGTGCCAATTAAACTCATATGAGCCCTTAAAGTTTTTCAGAAATTGCTAGATGGGTCTGAAGCTCATCCCAAATTTCAGCCGGTAGCATGAATGGAACATTGATGTGAGAGCATGGCATGCAGTGTTGTGGGGTCTAGTTAGACGTCTGTCTGGCTCTCACGTGAGCCGGCAACTAAGTTGGCACGCGGCAATTACACGACAGCACCGATGGGATCTTCTTCTCCTCCTTTTGGCTGCCTTCGTCTGGAAACTAGCACGGGCTGTAGACGCTTTACAGGGACATTTGTCGACCGCAGGCGGCGTCCGCGTCGCCCGTCGAGCACGTGACGGCACCTTCTTGTGTCACAACGGTGGTCCGGTTGCACTTACACATGTGTACACGTAGCGGCTAGTGACGATGCGTGGCACATGGCAGTTGATGCCCACGGAAAGCGGAGACCGACCATCGAGCTCAGCTGCGCCGACCATGCAAATTCTGATCGAAACAGCCGCAACATGGCAGCTCCCGCATGGGCTCGCACGGGCTGTAGACAGTAACTTGAACGATCGTCCTCGACTCGTCGGGCATTCCCTTTCAGGCCTTTTGATACGTACGTAGCTTCTTCTTCATTGGCACCGAGATCAGTCACACGAACTTTGGTGCCCACGGACTGGCTGCCTAACTGGTATACGGTATATATAGCATATGGTGCAATGAAAAATCACTTTGGAGCATGGGCACTATGAGCCTGTTTTTTTCTCTCAAGTTTGAAAAAAGAGTCTAAATTTTGTGTACCGGTATATATAGAATAGTATTTGTTAGACTAAGTATATATTAGATATACGTGTTGTAACATAACTGGTATTTGTACGGTTCCCTCTTATAAATATATGACAGTCATACCCACCAAGGGTATCGAGCATTGTTCCAAAACCTAGTTTCTCTAACATGGTATCAGACGACGCGTTCGATCCGCGCCGTGCTTCCGCCTCTTCTACCGCCGCCGTGCTGCCTCCGTCAACCCTGGCGACGGAATCACCTTTCATGGCCTCCACGCCACTCGCCTGGGCCCGTCCGGCTGCATCGGGCTCGCGTCCACCAGCGCCCCGATCGCCCGCGATGCATCCATCGCTCGCCCATGATGCATCTCTGGCGCCGAACTCCTACGGCGCCTCTGCACAGCTGCCCCGTGATGGATTGATCTCCTGTGTGCAGCCCCGTGATGGATTGATCTCCTGTGTGCAGCCCCGTGATGGATTGATCTCCCGTGATGTGTCTCTGCCGCAGCACTTCTACAACACCTCTGCGTCGCTGCCCTACGGCGGGACTCCGTCTCGTGATATGCCGCCGGCTTCAGGCTCCCATGGTGCCCCCATCCAGGTGCCCTACGGGGGGCCGTATCTCGCGCCATACGTCGCGCCGTCGCCGACGCAGTATGCTCCGTCCTCCGCGGTGCCCTACGAGGCGTCGTATGGCGCGCCCTACGCCGCTCCTGCGCCGTACGTCGCGCCGCCCCTGCAACCCTACGTGCCGCACGTCGCGTCGCTGCAGCCCTACGGCGTATCTCCTACGGCGCCCTACGGTCATCACCAACACTACCGTCCGTCTCCGTCGGCCGATGCGCTGATTCCGTATAGTGCTCCTCCGACGTACGACTCGCAGCTCTCCGCATCGGCGGCTGAACCAGGACCTTTCCACTTCGCTCACCTGGTGACGGTGAAGCTCTCTGCTGACAACTACCTCCTGTGGCGCGCTCAGGTGTTGCCGCTGATGCGTAGTCACTACCTTGAGGGGTATGTCGATGGTACGCTGCCGTGTCCCCCGGCCATGGTTCCGGTGCCCTCGGCCGCTGGTGGCTCCGTCATGGTGTCCAACCCTGCTCATCGTCGGTGGATCGCTCAGGATCAAGCTATTCTGGGTGCCATTCAGTCCTCGCTCACACCCTCCGTGGCCGGCATGGTGGTCTTTGCCGCGACGTCGAGGGATGCATGGGCCACGCTCGACTCCAGCTTTTCCTCGCAGTCGCTGGCCCGTTCCTCTGCCATTCGTAACCAGCTGGGTGAGGTCAAGAAAAATGACCTCTCCGTCACGGCCTTCTTCAACAAGGTCAAAAGTTTGGCTGATACACTGTCGTCTATTGGGAAGCCTCTTCGTGATGAGGAGTTTACTTCGTTCATTCTCAATGGGCTTGATGAGGACTATGATTCTCTCGTTGAAAACATTAATGGACGTGACACACCGATGCCGCCTCGCGATCTCTATGCACGCCTTCTCAACACCGAACAGAGGCTCGCTGCTCGCCGCTCCGTTGGCGTCTACACGGAGGGCCCTTCTGCGAACGCTGCTCTCCGCGGGGGCGCCCGCGGTGCCAAGCAGAAGGCGCCGCCGACCTCAGGCAACCAGCCCCGTCCGCCCGCTCCACCTCCGACGGCTGGCCGCAAGCGGCTCCACTGCGAGGCATGTGGTGGTGGGGTTGAGTGTCAACTCTGCGGCATCGAGGGGCACTTGGCGTCTCGCTGCCATCGTCGCTTTAAACGAGATTTTCTTGGCATTGGGAACAATGGGAAGGGCAATGAGAAGCAAGCTGCTCTCGCTACACCGGATCCCGGGTTCACTCCTTCATACTCGGTGGATCCTGCCTGGTACATGGATACGGGCGCTACGGACCATTTGACGAGTCAGCTTGACAAGCTGGCCACTCGCCAGCCCTACACCGGTCACGATCAGGTCCGCACGGCCAATGGATCAGGTATGCCCATCTCACATGTTGGTCAGGCATCTCTTCTTTCACGTACCACTAAAACCTTGCATCTGCTTGATGTCCTTCGTGTTCCCTCAGTCACACGTAGTTTACTCTCGGTTCCTAAATTAACTCGTGACAACAATGTGTTTGTTGAGTTTCACCCTTTCCATTTTTTTGTTAAGGACCGGGACACGAGGGACGTTCTTCTTAGTGGTCGAGCTCGCGACGGCTTATACGCACTTGATGTGCCACGAGTCTCTCAAGTTTTCAGTGGTGTTCGGGTGTCGTCGTCGCAGTGGCACTCTCGCCTTGGCCACCCCGCTACTCCCATTGTGCGCCATGTGCTTCATCGCCATCATCTTCCTGTTGAGTCGAGTAATAAGGAGTTTCTAGTGTGTGATGCTTGTCAACAAGGCAAGAGTCATCAGTTGCCTTTTTCTGTATCAAGTCGTGTTGTCACGGCTCCTCTTGAACTTGTGTTTTCAGACGTGTGGGGCTATGCCCAAACTTCTGTTAGTGGTCACAACTATTATGTCAGTTTCATCGATGCTTTCAGTCGCTTTACTTGGATTTATCTTATTAAGCGCAAATCTGATGTGTTTCATGTCTTTATGCAATTTCAAGCACATGTTGAACGATTGCTTAAGCACAAAATTATCCATGTTCAGTCAGACTGGGGGGGGGGTGAGTATCGTAATCTTAACACCTTCTTTCAGAAGCTTGGCATCTCACACCATGTGTCTTGTCCTCATACACATCAGCAGAACGGTGCAGCTGAGCGCAAACACCGTCACATAGTTGAAACTGGCCTGACACTTCTTGCACATGCCTCTGTCCCGTTTCGGTTCTGGAGCGATGCTTTTGTTACTGCCTGTTTTTTGATAAACAGGATTCCCACACGACGCCTTCACATGAAGTCTCCACTCGAAGTGTTGCTTAATGAAACTCCAGATTACTCCCTCCTCAAAGTGTTCGGCTGTGCGTGTTGGCCGCATCTTCGTCCGTCCAATAAGCATAAACTTGAGTATCGATCTAAACAATGTGTGTTTCTTGGGTACAGTCCTCTCCACAAAGGTTACAAGTGTCTTCACATCCCGTCAAATCGTGTTTACATTTCTCGTGATGTTGTGTTCGATGAGACTGTCTTCCCGTTTTCCACGCTCACATCACCCACCGATACTCCCATCACTGAGTTGCACTCTTTCCAGTTTTGCCTGATCAATTTGTGGATGCTGCATATTCTCCTCTGTTGTTGCCTAACCATGGTGCAGGGACTGGACGAGGCGCTCGACTTGAGCTTCTGGATGATGATATGGCCACAACTGCGCCAGTTGCTGCTACGCCGGATGAGGCGCTCGACGAGGCTGCCCCCGCCACTACCCCGCTTGACCCCAACGTCGATCACGCGTGCATGCCCCATGCACGAGGATCCGACGGGGTGACCAAGTCGCCGGGGCCAGCGGCCTCGCTGTCGCCTGGGCCGGCCGAACCTGCGGAGCTGTCGGCCGGGCCGGCTGGACCCGCGGCGCTCTCCCTTGAGCCGGAGGCCTCGCAGGTCACCGAGTCTTCGTCGCCTGGTCCGTCGACGCCGATCACGCCCGGTCTGTCTTCGCCGACCCTGACCGTGCCACCGGATGCGCCTGTTGACTCGCCCGCCGGTGCGTCCTCCTCGCCGCTGATGGATAGTGGCTCCTCTGGTATGGCAGCTCCAGCGCCACCTCCGCCTGTCGTCCTGCGTCCCCATACTCGCAGCAAAAGTGGCATCTTCCAACCGAAGAAGCGCACTGACGGCACTGTCGCGTGGCTTGCGGCCTGTGTGGCACATGCTGAGGCTGACCCTACGACTGAACCACGACATTTTCGAGCGGCGCTTGGCATCCCGCATTGGCGTGCTGCGATGGAGCAGGAGATTCATGCCCTTCAAAGAAACAACACTTGGCGTCTTGTTCCACCTCCATCTGGTGTTAATATCATTGACTCTAAATGGGTATTCAAGGTGAAGAAACATGCTGATGGCTCCATTGAGAGGTACAAGGCACGCCTGGTTGCCAAGGGGTTCAAACAACGGTATGGCATTGATTATGAAGACACATTCAGTCCTGTTATTAAACCAACTACTATTCGTGTTCTTCTCTCTTTGGCTGTTACTCGCGGATGGTCGCTTCGACAGCTTGATGTTCAGAATGCCTTTCTCCATGGAGTTCTGGAAGAAGAGGTTTATATGCGTCAGCCGCCAGGTTTTGTTGACCCTGCTCAGCCACATCATTTATGTCGCCTTGTCAAAGCTCTCTACGGTTTGAAGCAGGCCCCGCGTGCGTGGCATGCCCGTCTTGGCGCTGCTCTTCGTGCGCATGGGTTTGTTCCTTCTACAGCAGACACGTCTCTGTTTATTCTACAGCGACCTGAGGTGACTATGTACATTCTGGTATATGTTGATGACATCATCCTTGTCAGTTCGTCTGCTTCTGCTACAGATCGGCTTGTGTCCTCTCTTGGTGCTGAGTTTGCTGTTAAGGATCTTGGGAGACTGCATTATTTTCTGGGCCTAGAGGTTCTTCATTCTGATGGTGGCTTGACTCTTACTCAGAAGAAGTACTCTCAGGATCTCCTGCGTCGTGCCGGTATGTTGCAGTGCAAGTCTGCTACGACTCCCATGTCTGCTACAGACAAACTGACAGCTCTTGCTGGTGACTTGCTTGCTCCTGAGGATGCCACAGAGTACCGCAGCATTGTGGGTGGACTGCAGTACTTGCTCATTACTCGACCAGACATATCATTTGCAGTTAACCGTGTGTGCCAGTATCTTCATGCACCACGTGATTCTCACTGGTCAGCTGTTAAGCGCATCTTGCGCTATGTTCGTCACACTGGTTCATATGGTCTCCATCTTCAGCCTGCGCGTTCTGGACTGATCTCAGCATTTTCTGATGCCGACTGGGCTGGTTGTCCTGATGATCGGCGATCCACGGGGGGACATGCTGTGTTCTTTGGGCCTAACTTGATCGCCTGGCAAGCTCGCAAGCAAGCTACGGTGTCTCGGAGTAGTACCGAAGCTGAGTACAAAGCTGTTGCTAATGCCACAGCTGAGATCATGTGGGTGCAGTCATTGCTTCGAGAGTTGAAGGTCTCCCCAACTCAGCCGCCTGTTCTTTGGTGTGATAACATCGGTGCAACATACCTTTCATCCAATCCAGTATTTCATACCCGAACGAAGCACATCGAATTTGACTATCATTTTGTGAGGGAACGTGTTGCTCAGAAGCTCCTTCAGATTAAGTTTGTTTCTTCGAAGGATCAGCTTGCTGATATTTTCACTAAACCCTTGCCCTTGCCTTCTTTTGAAGGATGTCGTCGCAATCTTAACCTTCTGAGTGTTTCAGGACATAGTTAAGATTGAGGGAGGGTGTTAGACTAAGTATATATTAGATATACGTGTTGTAACATAACTGGTATTTGTACGGTTCCCTCTTATAAATATATGACAGCCGTACCCACCAAGGGTATCGAGCATTGTTCCAAACCCTAGTTTCTCTAACAGTATTATAGCTGTGTGAAATTTCATCAATATATGCGCTTGCACGTGAAAGATACAGAAAAGACGGTAATTCTTGTCTGAGACTGGGCTCATCTACACCTATGAACAGTAAACCTTAAAATTTTGAAAAATTATACTTTTTTTGGCATTGAAGATGCCCAGGTGCACAAGGAGGGTTCAAAGTTTTGCAGTGTTTGGACATTCGAGGACCCGTAGGCAAAAAAATCGGGTCCAAATAGTGTTATTTTTTCCAAAGTTTCTTTTACGACCAATTTTTGTCTTTTTTACCACGACCTTCTTGGATGACCAACCATAAAATTTTGCACATCCGAACATCTTGAATGTCAAAAAAGAAATCACATTTTTTATCATTTTATTTGAATGTAGTGTTCACGCCTAGGTGCAGATGCAGATGCACCTGGGCAACGAATCGTTGCACTACAAGAAAGATAACTACTTGCAAAAATTGGGTTTGTTTTTCTTGCTGATTTTTGGAGCGTGTATCATAAGGTATTTTGGAACAAAAATCAACATTTACTTAGAGCACATGCATATGTATTTGTGTCAAAAATATTAACTGTTTTTGAGCCTTTTGCGCATTGTTTTGAGCTATTTCATAAAACATGCTCCTATGCCCCGTGCATCAAAAATCCGCTTTAATGGTGCAACCGTTATTCGGTTTATTTCGGCAATATATTGGTATTGATATACCAATACAATCTTTGATGTAATTTTATTTTTGATGATCGTTCTACGTCGTATTGTCGTTTTGTTGTAAATACTGTTTTCCTAGATAGTTATCAAACATAACACACTTTTTGCGCGTCTTCTCTCGAAGAAAAAAAATGATAGAAAAACAGTCATCTAACATACGCATCTACCTTACTTTTATGATTGGGCCCTGGAATAGAATAGAAATAGTAAGATAGAAATTTCGGTCCGAACCCTAGATAGAAAAATTTAGAAAATTAAGAAGCACCTACGAGTTGTCTGGAATTGTTTTTCGCAAATGATAACGCCCATACATGTGGTATTTTGCACATCGCCCACACGTCTTGATTCATCTTGATTCTATTTTGCACGAATCCTAAAGGAATCTAAGTGCCACATAGGCATAGCCTGTTGTGTGGGCATTGTTGTGTGGGCATTCGAGCGCTCGCCCACATGACCCGCAGCGCGCGGTTGCCAGCTGCGCCTTGTGGGTGAACCAGTTCCCGCCCACACAGTCACCAACCAGTTTACGTGCGTGTGGATGAACTGCTATTCGTCCACACGACACTCGTACGGTGATAGATGGCAACTGCAGTTGCGCGTATGCGGCAATAGGTACACACACATGGCAACTATGATTCGTTGGTAGATGGCAATTGCAATTGCGCGTACGTGGCAACCAGGTAAACACACACGGCAACTATGATTAACCATATATGGCAACTATGGTCGGACCACACGTGGCAACTAGGTAAACACACATGGCAATTATTTGTTTGACCACATGTGGCAAGTAGTTAATCACACACGGCAACTATGGTTTGATTGCACGTGGCAACTACCATAAATTAGACATGACAACTATAGTTAACCAAAACAGAGAGTTGCCATGCTTTTACAACTACATTTGTCATCCCGGATGGCAACTAAAGCGTCTTCCCATGGGTAACTAACATAGTTGCGCCAGGACGTGCCGGCATTTTTGCTTCGTGCCACATGCGCGGGATGGGATGAGTAGCCATACTTATTGAGCATGTGGCACGAAGCAGCTGCGCCCACACGTGTGAGCAGTTCTAATGTTCGCCCACACATAACCCGTGTGGGATGCCTCCTGCTTATGCCACACATGGTGTGTGGGCGGATGTCTAGTATGCCACACGTGTGGGTGTTATCAGCGTCCTTGTTTTTATGTTCAGTTATTCGGGCTGAGTTCTACTTTCTTCGGCTCCTGACCTCTTCTTCTTCCGTCCCGCCCCGCCCACCTCCATAGGCCCCGTATGTCGCCGCTTCACCCTGCCCGAGCCACCGCTTAGAGCTTCTACAGCCAGACACCCCAAACCCTCCTCAAAGGTTCGGGCGGTTCACCCGGTAACTAACCGGTCACGAAATTTTGACGCAGACACGCGCTTTAAACGGGCCTCAAACGCCCAAGCACACCGGCACCCCTCATATCCAGCCCAAATATGGAACAGATATGGGGCGCCCGAGCACGCCCGGTCGTGTCCGCCACGTCGGTTCCGGCCCACACTGGCCCACGCGACTCCGCATATTCCTCCCCATCTGTTCGCCGGACCAAACCCTAGCCACTTCACTCCACTCCCCTCCACCGCCCAATCTCGTCTTCGACGTTGTCCAGCCATCTACGGCATAGCGGGCAGCGGATCCGAGTCCTTCACCTCCAGATCCTCGACCCCGAGCTCATCTCACGCGGCCCCGAGGAGGAAATGGTCGTCCGGCTTGTGCTCCACCGCTCCCGGGAGGACGCTCGTGCACGACAGCGCTCGGACTCCTTCCGTCGGGAATCCATTGCGTCCGCCCAAATGGCGCATGGATCAGGTGCTAGGGCAGCCGTCGCTGCCTCACTAGAGGCGGCGCGGTTCGTCTGGCGTCTGAACGCGGTGGCGGACGCGCAACCCCTCCGTTGGCGTGCCTAGCAGTGGGACGCACAATGGGCGTCGTGCGACGAAAACATGGCACATCGTGCCCGCTGTGCAAGGCTGCGAGCGCGGGAGGCGGCGGCAACCTTCGCGGCGAAGCGGAGTCGCACTCTCCGACGCCCCGTATGGTGCAGCAGTCCGGGAGCGCAACAGCGTCGTGGTGGATGTCGCCGGCTCGTCTCAGGGCAGATCCATCATCGATCTGACGTCCACCGACACCCAATGGGTTTCGGGCTCCGACGAGGAAGAGTAGGGCATGGGAGACGACGGCGCCTTGAGTCCCGTGAGACGACTCGTGTCCCATGCCCTACTCTACCTTGCCGAAGAGAGGATCAACACTCTGGGGAGCGCAGTCGTCCGCCTGACATGGCCACAGTGGCCGGACAAGCTCCGCTTAAAGATTGTTGTGTTGCATTTAATAATAGGGATTTGAGGTTTCTAATTTGATATTCAGATGTGGATTGCATTATTTGAGACGTGACTGGTCAGTGTGCGCATCCGCAGACGTTTGAGTGGCCGGATTTGCCCGTCGCGGCTATATATGTTGTTGTGCCGCCGCACACGGCCATCCCTCTAAGAGCATCTCTAGCAGACCCCGTAAAAATCCCCGACCCGCAAAATAACCGCCAAATGCGGGTCGGCGCCGAAAATCCCGCCCAAATAGACCCTGCAAACGCGGCCGGCCCATAATTTTTTTTGAGGGGCGCGGCAAAATCTTGACCCCAACTCGCGAATACGCGGGTCCCCCCCGGCCTGTTTGTGCCCTGCATATAGCGAGAGCGTTGGTGGGAGGATATTTCAGCCCGCACTTTTCCCCACCTACCACCTCCCGTCTCCCCCTCGCCCCGTCGCCGGGCCGCCGCCCACCATTCCGGCGAAAGTAGCCGATGGGATCACACCGAAAGGCTGCCACACGCACGAGGTTGCCCTCCCCCCTCGTGCGTCGGCGGGCCGGAAAGTTTCAGATCTGTGGCCCTTCTTCGCGGGCGGACGGATTTGTCTTTTCCGGCCGCCGGTGGCTGCGCCAAGCGATGGAATGGTCGGGGAGCACCTCGCTCAGCCCCGGCAAAGTCCCATCGCCTCATGAAGGTACGGGTTCGTCATGTCGCTGCCGTCGACGGTTTGCTGGCATGGATTCGGCCGACCGTCCACCGAGCTCGGCGCTCGCGCAACGGCTCTGCGGCTCGCCGGTGCCGCTCATATAGTGCGACGACTGCACGCGGACAGTGTTGCGGCTAACTTCGGGCACGCCGAAGCACCCCGGATGGGTGTTCTTCAAATGCGAAAACGACGGGGTACGTGTTGTTTTCATTCGGCTTTGGCACGACATTTTTTGGTTCAATTGCGATAGCTCATTTCGAACATCATCATGTGTGTAGAAGATGGATGCTCATTTTGGTTTTGGGAAGGCGAATACATTGATTTATTGATAGAAAGAAACTTAATAGGCGTTCGTGCACTTCTTACTAGAATAGAAGGTAATGAAGCGGCTGCATGTGCAACTAGAGGGGAAGCAACGTCTACTTCTTTAGAACCAAAGAAGAAGAATGAAGAATGCAAAATCAAGAATCCGCAGATCAACAAGGAATGCATGGAGAAGATTTTGGTCCAACTAGTGGGAGCAGTTATGGAAGTTGGAAATCTTCTAAAATGCATAATTGTGGTTCTTGTTTTCTTTGGTCTTGCTATTCTAGCAAAGATTTGGTGATGTCCTATGTATCCAATGCTATTGAAAAAGTAAAGAAATGTATTATCTTGTGTCAAATTGAGATGCAAATTTTGAATTTGCGGGCCGGCGGGAGCGCCGTCAGACCAGACCCCGCAAAGCCACCCGTAAAAGAGCATATTCCGTGAATATTCTTTTATACGGGTCCGTTTTACGGGGTCTGCCTCTGCGGTCGTCCGCGCCGACCCGCAAAGCCGTTTTTCCGCGAACTGCAAACGTTTTGCGGGTCGATGTTATGCTGGGTCTGCTAGAGATGCTTTAAACCTGCCCACCGTCTGGCGACGGCGACCCACCCGTCCATCATCCGAACCTATCTAGCCACCTTCCTCTCCCCTGTCGGGGACGCCAGTCGATTGACGCGGGAAAAAAAGACAACCGAGCAATAGCAATCTCGTCTCGGAAAAAAAGACAACCGAGCAATAGCAATCTCGTCTCGGGAAAAAAAGACAGTCGATTGACATGGTCTCTTGCGTGGCAGAGCAGCGGCCTGTCCGCGTTCAGGCGGCGTGAGGAAGAGAAAGGGACGGTGAAATATCACATCCGGTGCACACATTGCGGCTGTGACGCGCGCGCGGGGCGACCAGTCGAGGTCCTTCTCAACCAAGATCCTTTTAGCTTTTCACAGCCGCTCTCTTCAATCCAGCTGACACTGACGGAGAATTAAATTCAAGTCACTTGATAAATAAACCGCCTAATTCTAGATAGTACATCGTCTGAATCGTCCGGACAAATTCTTCGTTAACCATACTCATGCGCCCCGCACTTATTTGAAATGAGAGCTGATCTAACCCGATGGATTGAGCATCTGGCCGACAAACTCGCAAGTCGTCGTTTTGTTATTCTTACCTTTTTCTTCGCCGATGCTGCGGCTTCTTCTTCTTCTTCTTCATTCTTTCATTTAATTCTAGGTTCTTTTTTTTTCGAAGAATTATTGGTTCTCTTTGGATTGACGAAAGAAGGTCGTCCTGCACATCATTTGTCCTACATGATCTTGACACGGTGATGTACAATCATAGGCTCATAGCTGCCTTTTTTCTCTTATCAACGCCAGGGTCACATGTCAACCATATCCAGCCATCATCCGTGCAGGAACTGGTCGGCAGCACAGCAGAGATTCTATATAAATTGACTGCAATCGTGGATTACAAGACCGGGTTGTATTAGGTGTAGTACGACGGTCTGTGGTTAAGAAAAACAAAAGCAAGAACTGACCCAGGTTTTTTGCAAATTTGGGTGCTCCTTTGATCCTTTCGGATTTATGTTCTACCTAATGACGATGGATTTGACAGCTTAATTTCATTGGTCTCCACGTAGCAGGCATTCTAGAATTCACTAAGAATGAACTAACCGTACCAGAGATTCAGTCGCCTCGTCTGAAAATATTATAACCCTTAAATGTTTCTTTTACTGATTAGCTCAGTTGACCTGGAAGAAACTACTTCCTGGTAAATTCTCTTTTGCACTTGCATTAATCTAGATGTCCAGACACACTAACAAAAATCTAGATGTCCAGGCAGAACAATTCTCAGTTATTTCAGTCCCTTGAGGATCAAAATAGTTTTTTTTTTCTCTACATACATTACATGTACTATTTGTAGTTGTTGTTTTGTTATGGTGTTGAAGTAATGTAACTTTGTGGTATATTTGTTTCTTGGTTCCATATTTTTTGACATGTTTGGTAATGTAATCTTATCCCAGGTGTTCCGAGTAAAGTGGTCAATGCGCCAATTTATTTCGTTAGTCCATGTGTTTCTTTATCAAAGTAACTGATATTTGATTTTAAAACTTATTATCACATTTGTTTTTCAAATTCAAGGATATTGGAATCACAAACTCTTTTCTCTTATTATATGAGATGAAACTGAGGAATAGGGCTCACGTAGCAGCGACTAATATTTACTTAAGAACTGACTGACTGCCACCAACAAGCACTTGCGAGAATATCACATGGAAACGAAGTTTCGGTGGAAACCGTTGAAAATCACGTGGAAACGTTGTTTTGAAGTTTCGGAAAATCTCAAACAAAAACATGGGTTGTTACGAATGTGATTTTCTATTAGCATGTGAAATTCCGAAGTTCAAACACAATATCATTTACAAGGTACGAAGAAAACAAAATCAGCATTGATTATTGCCAAACAGTAAACGCCACTATTCATTGCTGAATTTGTTCCTTTCATAGCTCGGAAATGATAACGTGATTGAAATTGAAAATTCGCATGGCAATAGAACATCACCCTCTTAACATCTAGTATTTTTTTCAGATTATTTTAAAACTTTCAAACGTGGTTTCCATGAAGTTTTCTTTGAAATTTGGTTCCCATGTGATACTCTCACAAGACTAATGCCACCTCACTAGGTTATCTTAGTGGTTGATATAACTTTTCTTCACAAGCAAGAAGAGAATATATATGTTTTTATCATGTTTCAAATCATAATCATAGTGGTACCAATTTTTAATAGGACAGAAAGCAGAGGCAGCCTCCAATTTTTAAGATAGAAAACATTAGATGTTACTCTAAGTTTTCTAACTAATACAGGGAAAACATAAGATGTTACTCCAATTTTTAAGAAGAGAGAAACATTAGATGTTGCCTCTAAGTTTAGGATTATATATACCAGGTTAGAGTATTCTGTGGGTTCCACCAAATGGATCATGTGCTCTCACCTTTTTCATTTTCTATTGACAAAAGTAGAGATAACATCTTGTTGGGGAACGTAGTAATTTCAAAAAAATTCCTACGCACACGCAAGATCATGGTGATGCATAGCAACGAGAGGGGAGAGTGTGTCCACGTACCCTCGTAGACCGAAAGCGGAAGCGTTAGCACAACGTGGTTGATGTAGTCGTACGTCCTCACGATCCGGCCGATCAAGTAACGAACGCACGACACCTCCGAGTTCTGCACACGTTCAACTCGATGACGTCCCTCGAACTCCGATCCAGCCGAGCTTTGAGGGAGAGTTCCGTCAGCACGATGGCGTGCAGACGATGATGATGTTCTACTGACGCAGGGCTTCGCCTAAGCACCGCTACGATATAATCGAGGTGGATTATGGTGGAGGGGGGCACCGCACACGGCTAAGAGATCAAGAGATCAATTGTTGCGTCTTTGGGGTGCCTCCCTCCTCCGTATATAAAGGGGTGGAGGAGGAGAGGGCTGGCCAAGGGGGTGGCGCGCCCTAGGAGGGGGACACCTACTCCAAGTAGGTTTGCCCCTCCCTTTCCTAGTCCAAGAAGGAGGGGGGAGGAAGGAGTGGGAGAGGGGAAAGGCAAGGGAGGCGCCGCCCCCCCTTTCCTTGTCCTATTCGGACTCAAGGGGAGGGGGCGCGCCTCTTGCCCTGGCCGGCCCCTCTCTCTCTCCACTAGGTCCCAACACGGCCCATTAGTTCCCGGGGGGGGGGGGGGGGTTCCGGTACTTCGATAAATGTCTGAAACCTTCCGGAACATTTTCGGTGTCCAAACATAGTCGCCCAATATATCGATCTTTACGTCTCGACCATTTCGAGACTCCTCGTCATGTCCGTGATCACATCCGGGACTCCGAACAACCTTTGGTTCATCAAAACACATAAACTCATAATATAACCGTCATCGAACTTTAAGCGTGCGGACCCTACGGGTTCGAGAACTATGTAGACATGACCGAGACACGTCTCCGGTTAATAACCAATAGCGGAACCTGGATGCTCATATTGGCTCCCACATATTCTACGAAGATCTTTATCGGTCAAACCGCATAACAACATACGTTGTTCCCTTTGTCATCGGTATTTTACTTGCCCGAGATTCGATCCTCGGTATCTCAATACCTAGTTCAATCTCGTTACCATCAAGTCTCTTTACTCGTTCCGTAATACATCATCCCGCAACTAACTCATTAGCTGCAATGCTTGCAAGGCTTATAGTGATGTGCATTACCGAGTGGGCCCAGAGATACCTCTCCGACAATCGGAGTGACAAATCCTAATCTCGAAATACGCCAACCCAACAAGTACCTTTGGAAGCACCTTTAGAGCACCTTTATAATCACCCAGTTACGTTGTGACGTTTGGTAGCACACAAAGTGTTCCTCCGGTAAACGGGAGTTGCATAATCTCATAGTCATAGGAACATGTATAAGTCATGAAGAAAGCAGTAGCAACATACTAAACGATCGAGTGCTAAGCTAACAGAATGGGTCAAGTCAATCACATCATTCTCCTAATGATGTGATCCCGTTAATCAAATAACAACTCTTTGTCCATGGTTAGGAAACATAACCATCTTTGATTAACGAGCTAGTCAAGTAGAGGCATACTAGTGACACTCTGTTTGTCTATGTATTCACACATGTATCATGTTTCCGGTTAATACAATTCTAGCATGAATAATAAACATTTATCATGGTATAAGGAAATAAATAATAACTTTATTATTGCCTCTAGGACATATTTCCTTCAGTCTCCCACTTGCACTAGAGTCAATAATCTAGATTACACGGTAATGATTCTAACACCCATGGAGTCTTGGTGCTGATCATGTTTTGCTCGTGGAAGAGGCTTAGTTAACGGGTCTGCAACATTCAGATCCGTATGTATCTTGCAAATCTCTATGTCTCCCACTTGGACTTGGTCCCCAATGGAACTGAAGTGTCTCTTGATGTGCTTGGTTCTCTTGTGAAATCCGGATTCCTTTGCCAAGGCAATTGCACCAGTATTGTCACAAAAGATTTTCATTGGACCCGATGCACTAGGTATGACACCTAGATCGGATATGAACTCCTTCATCCAGACTCCTTCATTTGCTGCTTCTGAAGCAGCTATGTACTCCGCTTCACACGTAGATCCCGCCACAACGCTTTGTTTAGAACTGCACCAACTGACAGCTCCACCGTTCAATGTAAACACGTATCCGGTTTGCGATTTAGAATCGTCCGGATCAGTGTCAAAGCTTGCATCGACGTAACTTTTTACGACTAGCTCTTTGTCACCTCCATAAACGAGAAACATATCCTTAGTCCTTTTCAGGTATTTCAGGATGTTCTTGACCGCTGTCCAGTGATCCACTCCTGGATTACTTTGGTACCTCCCTGCTAAACTTATAGCAAGGCACACATCAGGTCTGGTACACAACATTGCATACATGATAGAGCCTATGACTGAAGCATAGGGAACATCTTTCATTTTCTCTCTATCTTCTGCAGTGGTCGGGCATTGAGTCTGACTTAACTTCACACCTTGTAACACGGGCAAGAACCCTTTCTTTGCTTGATCCATTTTGAACTTCTTCAAAACTTTGTCAAGGTATGTGCTTTGTGAAAGTCCAATTAAGCGTCTTGATCTATCTCTATAGATCTTGATGCCCAATATATAAGCAGCTTCACCGAGGTCCTTCATAGAAAAACTCTTATTCAAGTATCCCTTTATGCTATCCAGAAATTCTATATCATTTCCAATCAGCAATATGTCATCCACATATAATATCAGAAATGCTACAGAGCTCCCACTCACTTTCTTGTAAATACAGGCTTCACCGCAAGTCTGTATAAAACAATATGCTTTGATCAACTTATCAAAGCGTATATTCCAACTCCGAGATGCTTGCACCAGTCCATAGATGGATCGCTGGAGCTTTGCACACTTTGTTAGCACCTTTAGGATCGACAAATCCTTCTGGTTGCATCATATACAACTCTTATTTTAAGAAATCCATTAAGGAATGCAGGTTTGACATCCATTTGCCAAATTTCATAAAATGCGGCAATTGCTAACATGATTCGGACAGATTTTTAAGCATCGATACAATTGAGAAATCTCATTGTATTCAACATCTTGAACTTGTCAAAAACCTTTTTGCGACAATTCGAGCTTTGTAGATAGTAACACTACTATCAGCGTCTGTCTTCCTCTTGAAGATCCATTTATTCTCAATGGCTTGCCGATCATCGGGCAATTCCACCAAAGTCCATACTTTGTTTTCATACATGGATCCTATCTCAGATTTCATGGCCTCAAGCCATTTTGCGGAATCTGGGCTCATCATCGCTTCCTCATATTTCGCAGGTTCATCATGGTCTAGTAACATGACTTCCAGAACAGGACTACCGTACCACTCTGGTGCGGATCTTACTCTGCTTGACCTACGAGGTTCGGTAGTAACTTGATCTGAAGTTTCATGATCATCATCATTAACTTCCTCACTAATTCGTGTAGGCATCACTGGAACTAATTTCAGTGATGAGCTACTTTCCAATTCGAGAGAAGGTACAATTACCTCATCAAGTTCTACTTTCCTCCCACTCACTTCTTTCGAGAGAAACTCCTTCTCCAGAAAGGATCCACTCTCAGCAACAAAGATCTTGCCTTCGGATCTGTGATAGAAGGTGTACCCAATAGTTTCTTTTTGGGTATCCTATGAAGACGCACTTCTCCGATTTGGGTTCGAGCTTATCACGTTGAAACTTTTTCACATAAGCATCACAACCCCAAACTTTAAGAAACGACAGCTTAGGTTTCTTGCTAAACCACAGTTCATATGGTGTCGTCTCAACGGATTTAGATGGTGCCCTATTTAACGTGAATGCAGCTGTCTCTAATGCATAACCCCAAAACGATAGTGGTAAATCGGTAAGAGACATCATAGATCGCACCATATCTAATAGAGTACAGTGATGACGTTCGGACACACCATTACACTGTGGTGTTCCAGGTGGCGTGAGTAGTGAAACTATTTCACATTGTTTTAACTGAAAGCCAAACTCGTTAACTCAAATATTCGTCTCCGCGATCAGATTGTAGAAACTTTATTTTCTTGTCACAATGATTTTCCACTTCACTCTGAAATTCTTTGAACTTTTCAAATGTTTCAGACTTATGTTTCATCAAGTAGATATACCCATATCTGCTCAAATCATCTGTGAAGGTCAGAAAATAACGATACCCGCCGCGAGCCTCAACACTCATCGGACCGTATACATAAGTATGTATTATTTCCAACAAGTTTGTTGCTTGCTCCATTGTTCCGGAGAACGGAGTCTTAGTCATCTTGCCCATGAGGCATGGTTCGCAAGCATCAAGTGATTCCAAAAGCCCATCAGCATGGAGTTTCTTCATGCGCTTTACACCAATATGACCTAAACGGCAGTGCCACAAATAAGTTGCACTATCATTATTAACTTTGCATCTTTTGGCTTCAATATTATGAATATGTGTATCACTACGACCGAGATCCAACAAACTATTTTCATTGGGTGTATGACCATTGAAGGTTTTATTCATGTAAACAGAATAACAATTATTCTCTGATTTTAAATGAATAAACGTATTGCAATAAACATGATCAAATCGTATTCATGCTTATCGCAAACACCAAATAACATTTATTTAGTTTCAACACTAATCCCGAAAGTATAGGTAGTGTGCGATGATGATCATATCAATCTTGGAACTACTTCCAACACACATCGTCACTTCACCCTTAACTAGTCTCTGTTTATTTTGCAACTCCCGTTTCGAGTTACTACTCTTAGCAACTGAACCAGTATCAAATACCGAGGGGTTGCTATAAACACTAGTAAAGTACACATCAATAACATGTATATCAAATATACTTTTGTTCACATTGCCATCCTTCTTATCCGCCAAATACTTGGGGCAGTTCCGTTTCCAGTGACCAGTCCTTTTGCAGTAGAAGCACTCAGTTTCAGGCTTAGGTCCAGACTTGAGCTTCTTCACTTGAGCAGCAATTTGCTTGCCGTTCTTCTTGAAGTTCCCCTTCTTCCCTTTGCCCTTTTTCTTGAAACTAGTGGTCTTGTCAACCATCAACACTTGATGTTTTTCTTGATTTCTACCTTCGCCGATTTTAGCATCGCGAAGAGCTCGGGAATTACTTTCGTCATCCCTTGCATATTATAGTTCATCACGAAGTTCTAATAACTTGGTGATCGTGACTAGAGAATTCTGTCAATTACTATCTTATCTGGAAGATTAACTCCCACTGGATTCAAGCAATTGTAGTACCCAGACAATCTGAGCACATGCTCACTGGTTGAGCTATTCTCCTCCATCTTGTAGGCAAAGTACTGTCAGAGGTCTCATACCTCTCAACACGGGCATGAGTATGAAATACCAATTTCAACTCTTGGAACATCTTATATGCTCCGTCGCGTTCAAAACATTTTTTGAAGTCCCGGTTCTAAGCCGTAAAGCATGGTGCACTTAACTATCAAGTAGTCATCATATCGAGCTTTTGTCAAAACATTCATAACGTCTGCATCTGCTCCTGCAATAGGTCTGTCACCTAGCGGTGCATCAAGGACATAATTCTTCTGTACAGCAATGAGGATAAACCTCAGATCACGGATCCAATCCGCATCATTGCTACTAACATCTTTCAACTTAGTTTTTTCTAGGAACATATAAAATTAAACGGGGAGCAACAGCACGAGCTATTGATCTACAACATAGATATGCTAATACTACCAGGACTATGTTCATCATAAATTAAAGTTCAATTAATCATATTTCTTAAGAACTCCCACTTAGATAGACATCCCTCTAATCATCTAAGTGATCACGTGATCCAATCAACTAAACCATAACCGATCATCACGTGAAATGGAGTAGTTTTCAATGGTGAACATCACTATGTTGATCATATCTACTATATGATTCACGCTCGACCTTTCGGTCTCAGTGTTCCGAGGACATATCTGTATATGCTAGGCTCGTCAAGTTTAACCTGAGCATTCTGCATGTGCAAAACTGGCTTGCACGCGTTGTAGATGGACGTAGAGCTTATCACACCCGATCATCACGTGGTGTCTGGGCACGACGAACTTTGGCAACGGTGCATACTCAGGGAGAACACTTTTATCTTGAAATTTAGTGAGAGATCATCTTATAATGCTACCGTCAATCAAAGCAAAATAAGATGCATAAAAGATAAACATCACATGCAATCAATATAAGTGATATGATATGGCCATCATCATCTTGTGCTTGTGATCTCCATCTCTGAAGCACCGTCATGATCACCATCGTCACCGGCGCGACACCTTGATCTCCATCGTAGCATCGTTGTCGTCTCGCCAATTATTGCTTCTACGACTATCGCTACCGCTTAGTGATAAAGTAAAGCATTACAGGGGGTGGCGCGCCCTAGGAGGGGGAAACCTACTCCAAGTAGGTTTGCCCCTCCCTTTCCTAGTCCAAGAAGGAGGGGGAAGGAAGGAGTGGGAGAGGGGAAAGGCAAGGGGGGCGCCGCCCCCCCTTTCCTTGTCCTATTCAGACTCAAGGGGAGGGGGCGCGCCTCTTGCCCTGGCCGGCCCCTCTCTCTCTCTCTCCACTAGGGCCCAACAAGGCCCATTAGTTCCGGGGGGGGGGGGGGGTTCCGGTAACCCCTGGTACTCCGATAAATGTCCGAAACCTTTCCGGTAACATAGTCGTCCAATATATCGATCTTTACGTCTCGACCATTTCGAGACCCCTCGTCATGTCCGTGATCACATCCGGGACTCCGAACAACCTTCGGTTCATCAAAACACATAAACTCATAATATAACCGTCATCAAACTTTAAGTGCGCGGAACCTACGGGTTCGAGAACTATGTAGACATGACCGAGACACGTCCCTAGTCAATAACCAATAGCGGAACTTGGATGCTCATATTGGCTCCCACATATTCTATGAAGATCTTTATCGGTCAAACCGCATAACAACATACGTTGTTCCCTTTGTCATCGGTATGTTACTTGCCCGAGATTCGATCCTCGGTATCTCAATACCTAGTTCAATCTCGTTACCGGCAAGTCTCTTTACTCGTTCCGTAATACATCATCCCGCAACTAACTCGTTAGCTGCAATGCTTGCAAGGCTTATAGTGATGTGCATTACCGAGTGGGCCCAGAGATACCTCTCCGACAATCGGAGTCACAAATCCTAATCTCGAAATACGCCAACCCAACAAGTACCTTTGGAAGCACCTGTAGAGCACTTTTATAATCACCCAGTTACGCTGTGACGTTTGGTAGCACACAAAGTGTTCCTCCGGTAAACGGGAGTTGCATAATCTCATAGTCATAGGAACATGTATAAGTCATGAAGAAAGCAGTAGCAACATACTAAACGATCGAGTGCTAAGCTAACGGAATGGTTCAAGTCAATCACATCATTCTCCTAATGATTTGATCCCGCTAATCAAATAACAACTCTTTGTCCATGGTTAGGAAACATAACCATCTTTGATTAACGAGCTAGTCAAGTAGAGGCATACTAGTGACACTCTGTTTGTCTATGTATTCACACATGTATCATGTTTCCGGTTAATACAATTCTAGCATGAATAATAAACATTTATCATGGTATAAGGAAATAAATAATAACTTTATTATTGCCTCTAGGGCATATTTCCTTCACATCTAAGTACCAAAAAATTGTACTGGACTTAGAGACTATCGTTACTCATGTCCGCCTTAGAGAAGAAAATACTCATGTCTAATAAACTAGCATGACATGTTTAAAAGTAAAGCAAAAGAACAAAAATGATAAACAAATAAATGTGTGTAAGTTATTCAATCTTAGGCTTAAAATGTGCAATTACCCTAGTTGTAGCTTTTTTAAAGAGGAACAATGCGGCAAATCCCATTTTATTTTTTATAACGTAAAGAAAGGTCATACACAAAAATACATGAGATAGCTACCCAAAAAAGCTATCATATGAAATAACATTACAAAGCCAGTTGTTCTTGCAACCATGATTTAAATTGAAGAGCATACTTCCTCTTAACTCTATAGCCCAATGAAGAGAGCTCATTAATATAAATTTGCTTTCGCCTCTGGAAACCAGGAGCTTCAGCTCTCAAGATTTTGTTGTTCATGGAGATCCAAATAACCCATGCTGCCAAGGTGATTATTTTCCAGAAGAAAGGAACACTTAGTTTATGTTTAAAGTCCTGGAAAAAATCAAGAATTGAAATATTTTTTCCGCTTTAAGGGCATACAAAGTTCCAACATCCCTCAGCAACAAATGGTGAAGAGTCTCTTCCTCAGTATATCCCGTAGTGGCTTGTACTCATGCAATGCAAAATTCTTTTTAGCATAAGGTTTCTTGCATTTCGTATATTGAAGCAACCAAAAGAAAACCTTATGCTTAGCCTCACAAGAGATGTCCCAAAACTTGATAAATAATGAGGACTTTACAATCTTTTAGGGATGAGACATTTATTTTTTCCCAAAAATAACTCCCTTTGTCAAGGCAATTCATGCATTGTTAGTCATGCAGAGAAGCACACATTTTCTCTCATTGGGAGAAGTCTTGGAAAGCTCGTAAGGAAAGAGGTAAATGAAAAATATCCTGAAGAAACTCCAACTGCAAAACTTTGCGCACATTCATTCTGATATCTTTTGGCACAAATAAGTGAGGGGACTTTAATAGCAATCATTCTTCATTTCACAAAGTAAGTATAGAATGGAAAACTTTGCCATCACCCTAGTGGCATCCTACCATGGATTTATAAACATCCAAGAGAGATAAAGATTAGCATGCCATCAAAATGAGCCCTCCATGTGATTTCCAGCATGGTGCCATTACTATAGTAGGAACCTCGTCCAAGATTTCCAGGGGTTATCATATCTACTAAAAAAATCTATGTAGGTTCTTGAGTAAAAGATCTTTAATTTGTTCCAAACACTAGTGTTCATGAAACCTAATCCTCCTTAGGTTTCAGGACTGCAAACCTTGGTCCATGCAGCAAGAGCATGGTCTTTGTCCTCAATATCATACCCTATCTAGAGACAGTGCATGAGGTATTTGACCACTTGATGTTTTATGGTTTTAGGGATATTCGAACAAGACGTGAAGAAAATAGGCAGTGATGATAACACAACTTTTACCATCAACAATTTGTCATAAGTGGAATAACAAGTGGTTCCAGCCAACCATCTTTCAATTCTTGAGACCATGGCAAACACTGTTCCACTCTTGCCTTTGAGAGGCCCAGTGGCAGCCCTAGATATGTAAAAGGGAAAGAACCTTTATGCAACTTAGGGTGTTGGTGAACAAGTTAGTTTTGTCGTCCACAATATTTATAGTAATCATGCTTGATTTATGATAATTAACTCCGAGTCTAGTGGATTTAGTAAAAGAATGATGTAGAGCCTTCAAGCGTACCAACTGTCTAGCATCAATACGAAAAGTAATTAGGGTGTCATCAACATACTGCACGTAAAATAAGTGTTGTCGGGATGAGTAAGAGGTTGATGGAGCATGTCAATATCCATTGCCTTATTTAGAACATATTTTGTAATAAATCAGTATTCATCACAAAAAACAGAGGTGAAAAAAGATCGTCTCGTGTAAGACCCTTTGTGCGGTAAAATTTCTTGCATGTCACACAGTTTAGAAGAATGATGAAGGACTATTTCTATTAGTTGGATCAATCCAATCCTCCTTTGACCAAAGTTTTTAGCCTTGAGGATCTAAAGTATGACATTGTGCTTGTCCATATAAGATCCCTTCTGAAGTAAATTTTAGCACAAGAATTTCCACTCTTGACTTGTGGCACCGATGCAAATATTCATAAGTCTAAGCAATATAATCTTGAATAGATCTCTCCCTAAGGAAACCTTGCTAGTTTGAGCGCACAAGCTAAAGAATGACCTTTCGCGATCTGTTCCCGGAAGCTAAGTAACTCTTGAGTGTGCTATTAAGAAACGAAATGTGTGTATAATCATTAAGGATAATGTGCGGCCACTTGGGAATGAGAGGGATAAAGATGAACATATTACCATCGCAGATGTCTTGAATCAATTGTTCCTTGAAAGCATCCTGAGAAAAGAAGCCTTTCCATCAAGCTCGGAGACTTCCACCTGATCCTTGTTTTGGAGCATGGCAATGTAATAGTGTTTGTAGGTAATGGAAGCATTTTTGTGAAAAAGTGTTTTCATCACCCAACTATACCCACTTAATACTCCATCTCTATCTCCGGTAGGTTTTCCAGCTTTGCAAAACCTGTAAAAGTTGTTCCTTGATAAAAAATAGCATTTCATTCTGTCAAGGAAAGATATCAGAATTCTTTGAAGAGGTCCAATAGAAAGATATTGCCATTCACATTTGAATAAGTCCTTTTATACTAGAAAGGGATTTGTACCAAAATTGTAAAACCATACTCACATTTTAAATCTAGCAATAAGAGGTTTAGCAAAATCCTCGGAACGCATAGGGATAGCCCAACCATTTTGAAGCACCTCATTCAAGGGAGGCGTGTTGCAACCAAAAATTCTCAAATATGAAGACTCTAGCTTTAGGAATGCCAATACCAATTTGAATCACACAAGCCAAATGATTAGAAATGGATTTAGTAAGAGGAATTGCATTGGAAGTAGGAAAATAAGTCATCCATGAAGCAGAGGTGAAAACAAATCTAGTTACTCAAGAAGAGGCTTCTCTTGCATGTTGCTTCAAGTAAAATTCCTGCCTTTAAGAAGAAGACCAACTAGACGTAAATTATTGATGGCCTCCTTGAAGAGCAACATGCCATAAATATCTCTACCTCACATGTTTCTGTCAAAAGTATCCCCAGTAAAATTGAACTCAGCCATGAAAATCTAGTCAATGCCATCGGGCATTTGGATGTTTGAAAACCAATTAATGAATTTTGCTTTCCCATAAGGGTGACAAGACACATATATATTACTTTAAATTATTCTGAAGAGCCAGTTCTCCTAAGATGGAGTCATTCTAGACCACAAGAAGCCCACCAGAAACACCCATTGAAGGCAAAATGCCCACATTTGGTAAATCCTCTTGGGACAATACGCCAAATAAACAAAATCTCTTTGTCTCTTGCAAGCACAAAATATATAAAACCACTTTCCTTGATTTTATTACCTAATTAAGGTATTCCATTTATCCTAAGAGTTCATTCCTCAATTCAAAATCTGCCATCATATGTTTTATCCATTAATGACAAAAGAGTTTTGGGACCAATGGCTAGGAACGACCTCTAGCCAAACCAAAACATTGCTCAAAAGAAAGTTGTGGAAATTAAAAGAAGGCCACCACAACTTATGATATAAATTTGTCCACAAAAAACATATTACAATCATGAAACATATTTTTTCCGACAGGACAACCAACATTAGAAAATAACTTATCGCATGACATTATAGAACTAAATTCTGAAATATGCCACTACGAGAGAAACTCGGATCTTTCTGTTGTACTATCATTATGTCATGGTCTTGGTTCTTTCTTCCCCTTGACCTTGTAAACTTTGGTCCCTCCCCATGCCGTTTACTATTCGAGTATCCGATCTTCTATTTTTTTGGCTAGTTTATCGTCCAGGTGTTAGGTTTCTAATAACCTTTTTAAACGTCTAAGGAAACTTTGCATTGCATGCAAGACAATTTCTATCCATGCAAGTTATCTTTTTGAAACATTTGTTCAAATTTTGATTTTGTTGCTTCTTCTTACCTCTATGTCCACTAAAGGAGTCTTGCCCTTTTCCTGGGGTTGGGCCTGTTGGGAGTGGAGGGAGAATCCTAATTTTCTTTGTTATCGTCAGGAACCATCAGATAAAGCTCCTCATTTTTCTAAAGGTGTATCTTTCAAAACTTAAAATTGCATTATTAATTAAGAAATCCGCTAACGCGTAACTCGCTGGTATGCTTCTGTGGCATCCCGCTTCTCGTCATGCTCGCGATCATGGCGGCGTGAGATCTAGTCCAATGAAGATGAACGTAGTCATGCCATAAGACCATACCAGTATGTCCATTGTGTACAAATCTTGTTTGATTAATTTGCAATAATTTAAGTATGGTACCAACTAAGTTGAAAACAAGAGAATTTAAAATATAATTATACCAAGATATAGAAACAACTTTTCCATATACGAATCTGAAGCAACAACTTAATTAACCCTATGGGTTACCTTGTCGACTAAAAGTTCAAGTGAGCAGTAGCAAAACCTTGAGAACTAACCTCTCATTGAAGGGTTAGGATGATGGTTGTACTCTCAGCTTACCACACGCATCTGTCCGTGGACTGGGGGACCAGTCCGCGGACACCTGATGCGGGAGCCATCCATCCAACTGTAGCCTCATACAATTCAAACCACGTTTCAACAAACCGGACAAATTACATAAAACCGGATGATTTTCATATAAACCGAATGAAAACATTTACATTTCAGACATATTTCAACTAACTATGCCGGACTATCCTGCTATTCTAACCTAGTATATCGCCGGCCGCAGCGGAGCTCCATTCCCACGACATGTCTTCCCTGAAGGCAAGCTCACTGGACCGCCGTGAGCCCCGGAAGATATGCTTATTTAGCGGAAGGGGAAGAGTAGCCTCCGCTTCCATAAAGCACTGCTCAAGATTGGAAAGGGCACAAGAGAGGAAAGTGTTTATGGTTGGGCCAGGGTTGTCGGACGTGTGCGTGGCAGTGGTCTGGACTCCCGCGCCCCTTGTCCCCCGCTTGCTTCTGATTTGCGGGAAGTCTGGACCGGCCCGCAGACGGATACAGGCCCACGTTGGGTTGCAAAACACGTTCGGGCCGCACGATTCAAATAGTTGCGGACGGTTTAAGGGTCTGCGTTAAAGATGGCCATAGTTAATATATGTTGAGGGTCCGCGTTGTGACCTGTGAGAAGCGGCTTCGTCAAATTTGAAGCTCGCAACTCCGGTCTTCTTTAAATGCTGCCGTTTGTGAACGCTCCTTCTGAAAAAGCTTATTATGGACATCTTTAACGTTGACCTACAAATTTTCTTCGGTATCTGTTCACGGACAGGAGACCAGTCCGCGGACATGGATGTGGGAGGCAGTCATCCAACACTGCCGCATACATTTCAAGCCGGGTTTCAGCTAACCGGACGGAATTCATGCAAACATCAAATTTAGATAGAAAACAACACAAATCATCCGTACATACCATGCAAATAACTCTAGCATAATAATAGTTCAAATTAAGCGAGATTAGATGTTCAACAAGTTTTTCATGAACGAATCATGTCGTCCCATACATACTGCCCCTTCAACTTTATCCACCGGTGTATGTACCTAAATGGCCGTCCCTCTATCCTATGGTATATCATAATTGCGCGTACAGGCTACACAATGCGTAGAGCAACATTGAGTGAATAAATGATTCAATCGACAGGTTGAGCAAGAAGAAGTAAAACTTACGATCTCCTCGGCTGCCACGCGCAATGACCACCTTGCCTCCAGCATATCAACCGCGCCACAAAATTTGGTGAGGTTGGTCTGGATGGCGTACCAACGCTACAATAACGACCTCACATTGCGATCATGGATGACGTGCATGTCATAGGTCGCAATGTGCTTTCACGCGTGAAACGAATTATGCACGCGCTGCTAGAAGGGCCCCCATCTGCTCCTGCCTACGAAATCGGCCAACCACACATCACACAACAACTCATCATTCATGGTCAAGTACCCCGCTATTTACTCTAAGAAACAACATGGCGTTCGAAAATAAACTCAATGGTATTTGACCGAACACCTACCGGGCGTGGTGACCGCCATGGACGACGTCGGCATGGGGAGTGTACCTGCCTACAGACGGGTTTGGGGTGGACGCCACCATCATAAAAGGCGAGTGGGTGCGTCGGCGCTGGTTGTATACAAACTTGCGTTGGATGACACAACATGTCCGGACTGTACGATTTGGAGTTTAGACGTATGCGGGCGGTTTGAGGGTTCGGGTTGGGATGCCCCTAACCGGGAATAGGAATAGAAAGAAGAAGAAGATAGGAAGCCCTTGACGACAGGCTTCGTATATGAGCACGAGTTGGAAAAGAAACACAGGGGTGCGTACAGGAACACCGTCCGTCGGTCCATGCATGATTGAGCAGCGTAGCATCGGCCACAGCACCCATCACCCTCCTCATTCCCGGACCCCAGCGCACCGGCGGATGGCATCGGCACACGTCGCCCCTCCCGGCTAATCGCCACGCCCGGGATTCAGTTGGCGGCAACTCCGGGCTCACTCAATACGGAAAAGGCAGTCGAGACAGGTCAGTCGATCGATGCGTGCACCCACACGACACGGGGTGAACAGCTCCTACCAACGTTGTCCATTCCCTCCCATTAGTTTCTCTACCCACATTCCCGCCGCGTACGTACGTCGCCGCCTCTTCGCCCCCCCGCGCGCCCACTGGCAACCGCCACTGCCACCTCGAGTCATCGGCGACCTCCTCCCCCCCGCCACCACTATATATACGTACGCGCCATGAACGCCTTCCTCACTCCCCATCTCCCACTCGTGCACCACCACAGCTCGAGCTCTCATCAGCAGTGCGCCACTGTTACAATCGTTGTAGCTTGTACGGCCCTGCTTGTTCGGTTCAGGGATTGGTCGCTCGCTCTGCTCTGCTTATTTGCTTGGCCCAGCTCTGCTCTGTTTCTTGGCAATGGTGGTCCTCGCGAAGCCCGCGGCGCTGGAGCAGATCACGCTGCTGAGGCCGCCGGAGCCGTGGGAGAGCTTCTCGGGCGTCCCGGCCGTGGACCTGTCCGGCCCCGACGCGGCGGCGGACGTGGTGCGCGCGTGCGAGCGCTTCGGGTTCTTCAGCGTCGTGAACCACGGCGTGCCGGCGGGCGTGGTGGACCGGCTGGAGGCCGAGGCCGTCCGGTTCTTCGCGTCGTCGCAGGCGGAGAAGGACGCGTCGGGCCCCGCCGACCCGTTCGGGTACGGCAGCAAGCGCATCGGCCGCAATGGCGACATGGGGTGGGTGGAGTACCTCCTCCTCGCCATCGAGCGCGACACGCTCTCCAAGGCCTCCCCGGCGCCGTCGACCGCGCTGAGGGACGCGATCAACGCGTACGTGGGCGCCATGCGCGGGCTGGCGAGGACGGTGCTGGAGATGGTGGCGGAGGGGCTGGGCGTGTCGCCGCGGGGCGCGCTGGCGGACATGGTGACGGGCGACGTGGCGAGCGACCAGGTGTTCCGGGTGAACCACTACCCGCCGTGCCCGCTGCTGCAGGGGCTGCCGCCCAACTGCAGCGTCACCGGGTTCGGCGAGCACACGGACCCGCAGCTGGTGTCCATCCTGCACTCCAACGGCACGCCCGGGCTCCAGGTCGCGCTCCACGACGGGCGCTGGGTGTCCGTCCCGCCCAACCGCGACGCCTTCTTCGTCAACGTCGGCGACTCCCTCCAGGTACACACATTCCCTCAGGCTCATCCCATGCACCGGCGGACGGACCGACGACGACCGGCGTACGGCGGCAGCAGGAACAATAATTAACGAATCGGCCGGGGTCGGTGCAGGTTCTGACGAACGGGAGGCTGAGGAGCGTGCGGCACCGGGTGGTGGCCGGCAACGGGCTCAAGTCCCGCGTGTCGATGATCTACTTCGGCGGGCCACCGCTGGCGCAGAGGATTGCACCGCTGCCGCAGCTGCTGGCGGGGACGCAGAGCTTGCCCCTCTACAGGGACTTCACATGGGGAGAGTACAAGAAGGCGGCCTACCGCTCTCGCCTCGGCGACAACCGGCTGGCCCCCTTCGAGGCGCCACCTGTCGCCACGCCAGACGCCGACCGCCACCGGTCCTAGCCGGCCAACGTACGGCATACATCGCCGCGACATACTTCCTTGGTAGCTTTCGTACGTGTCGACGTACGTACACAACGGGAGCTGCTGATTGCTCCGTCCATGCCGGCCTCCGCAGGCCGTGGCCCATGGGTGACCTGGCTGGATGTAAAGCTACGTACCTAAGCTTGGACCGGGAGGGTGGGCGTCCTGCCATCCTGCATGCCGTTGCCGCGGTGGCCGGTGCCGGTGGGCGCGGCGCTGGGGCGAACCTCGATCCTGCCGATCTGTTTGGTCAAATGTACAGTAGTAGCACTAGGGGTGGATCCATGAACCGAGCTTACATTGGCCGGTTCACTAGCCGCTAACAGTTGACGTGCGGTGAAAGTTTGATGTGTGTCGGAGCCTTTCCAACACGTGTGGTCTGGTTACTAAAACTACCCATAATGAGAGTAACATAGGTAGTAACATCACATATATCTAGATAAAATAGATGATGTGGCAAGTAATAAATGAAGAAAGAGAGACATGTGGTAACATAACTAGTTACTACTAGTATGAGTAACATCACACATATCAAGGCAAGATGAGTCTATAGTCTAATAAATGAAGTGTTGCATGTTACCACATATATGTTTTACTCCCCACTATAGGGGTAGTAACATAGAGTAGTAACATGGGCAATGTTACTACTCTATGTTACTACCCATTGTGGCTAGTCTAAGAGCATCTCCAACAGAAGCCCAAAAAACGGCGCGCTAAAATAATTTTACAGCGTCATTTTAGTAATTTTAGCGCGCCGTGGCCGATTCAGTCCAGCAAAGGCACAAAAATATAGCGCGCAAAGGACAGCGCGCAGCAGTCCAACAGACGCACTAAAAAATAAAGCGTCACAAATATATCTACAACAAACAGGTCCCTAAACATTTACAAATAAGTCCATCTGATCAAAACAAAAACGCAATTGGGTCCCCAATGGTTGGAGCAAGCTAGCTTGCTGACCTTGCAAATCATCTTCCGCCGGCCACCGCACCTGAGCTAGCTTGCTGTGAATCGCAAATGCGAGCTAGCTAGCTTCCCTTAATCCTTGGAGCAAGCTAGCAGAAGGGCAACGGCAGCTCCCGGCCGGCACGCGCTCCTGGCCAGCGAACTCGAGGCGGCGAGCTGCAGCCGGCGAGTAGAAGGGCAGCATCGGCTCCGCCCCGTGCTAGGACGAACAGATACGAGAACGCATAGGAGTGGCCGCGGCCGGCGGCGGCGCGTTGCAGCCCCTACAGCGGCGAGCTCGAGGCGGGACGAGCAGAGGAAGCGGAGCAGTTCGTCTTCGCGCTTCAAATTGTCCAGCGCGCTGTATGCCGCGCACCAAATATCCCGCGTGCGATGCAGAAATTCCCAGCGCGCTGGATGGATTTTACAGCGTGCTGGCTTTTGCAGCGTCTGTTGGAGATGCTCCGCGCTAAATTGACGTTTTTTTCAGCGCGGGCTACTTTTAGCGCCTATGTTGAAGATGCTCTAATGGATTTTCTATATATGGGCGTAGTGCTCTGCTCTTGTGCTTGTCCTTTGCTGTGCTCTGCTTCATGTCTGCTTTGCTTTTGTTGCTTCCACTTATGGCCATGCCTGTTCGTCCGTGATTGGGCGTAGCGTATGACCGTGGTCCTTCTTTTGTAGTAACACTGTTCGGCTTTAACTTGCATCTGATAGCATTTGCCTTTCCGCCATGGAGTTCCACCGGGACCATTAATGTCTTGAGCCTTGAGAGCGTTTGTGATGGCACTATTGTTCTTTCTAAGAAGTGATTACAAACCGCAGTATGTTAGGCCAACTCCAGCGCGCGACCTTATCCCGTTCGGGTGCGTCCGTTTAGGATAGAACGGACGAATAGCGCGGCCCAACACGCGGCCCAACACGGGCTGGACGCACGCCCTTGTCCTCCTCGTGGCCCGCCTGTCAGGGACACTAGCAGTCCATTCGCCTCCAACGTCTCCACCCGCTCTCCCCTACCCCACCCCGCCGCCGGCGCCGCCACTATTCTCCAGCCGCCTCCTCACTGCTCACCCCTCCCCCCCCGCCGTCCATACCAAACCACATCTCGACATGGCCGCCACCACGCCCGCGCTTTCGTAGGAGTTTTGGCCATCGCTTGGAGGAGATTTGGCCGTCGCCGTCGTAGCCGGTGCACGAGGGGATACGACCGCCGGCGACGGATATGGACCACGACAGCTTCCGTCCAGTGCTTCAGAGCGGCCAATAGCCGGCCGCCAACCACCCCTGCTGCATCGAGGTGATCATCGCGACCTCTTTGCCACCACGACCGCAAGGTGTTTGACACTTTGCCCACAAAGGTATGGACAGTGGAGATGAATTTTTCTTCCACCAATTCATTTATTCATCGGACGATTCGTCCTCGGATGACGAAGATCTTGTGGTGGCTGCACTGGTCGTTCACGACCACATTGAACGGCAGCTTCCTCGGTACAGGGGGTCAATCCCTGGCCGTGCTCCCAACCTGAACCGCAACAGAGAGAGAGAGGCGACACCCTGCTCTATGCCGATTACTTTGCCAACACCCCGCTCTTCAAGCCGGATAAATTTCGTCGCCGTTTTCGTATGGCAAGGCATCTGTTCAATCGTATCCGAGAGGGAGTCGTTGCTCATGACCCATACTCCGAGTGCAAGACGGATGCCCTTGGCAAGCTTGGATTCTCCTCTTACCAAAAATGCACCGCGGCCATCCGCATGCTTGCATATGGAATTTCAGGCGATCTGGTGGATGAGTATGTGCGTATGAGTGATCCACATGTCTGCTTTCACTGGACAACTTCTGCAAGGCCGTGGTGGCAGTGTTTGGCCCTGAGTACTTGAGGCAGCCAAATCCCGTTGATACAGAAAGGTTGTCAGCGACCAACGCAACTAGAGGTTTTCCAGGCATGCTTGGCAACATAGATTGTATGCACTGGGAGTGGAAGAACTATCCATTTGCTTGGCAGGGCCAGTACAAGGGGCATGTTAAAGCGTGCACTATCATATTAGAAGCGGTCGCTTCGCAGGATCTTTGGATATTGGCATTCTTTCTTCGGCATGGCAGGTTCTCACAATGATATCAACGTGCTGCAGCGTTCTCCAGTCTTCGCAAGGCTTGCAGAAGGCCACTCCCCACCTGTCAACTTTGAGATCAACACACCGGTACAACAAGGGATACTACCTAGCTGATGGTATATATCCTGAGTGGTCAACTTTTCTGAAGACAATCTCGAACCCCCAAGGTGAGAAGAGAAAGATATTTTCCCAAATGCAAGAGAGTGCTAGAAAGGATGTGGAACGTGCTTTTGGTGTGCTTCAATCCCGACGGGGTATCGTTCAAAACCCTGCACTGACATGGGATGAAGGGGAAACTTTGGGAGGTGATGACTGCTTGTGTGATCATGCACAACATGATCGTCGAGGACGAGCGTGTTAACAGCATCTTCGACCAAGGATTTGATTTTCAAGGTGAAAATGTTGAGCCCCTGCACCAAGAACCGGCCACGTTTGAACAGTTTGCCCAATTTCATCATGAACTGCGTGATTGGCACACTCATTTGGATCTTCAAAATGACTTGGTTGAGCACGTGTGGACTCACATTGGCAACCAATAGATGTATTGGTTCTTATGTTCATTCAAGACAATTTCGATTTGGTTGTAAAACTATTTTATTAGAGACAATTTCGATTGGGTTGTAAAACTATTTTCATTTTCAGACAATTAATATTTGGACGTGCAAACTAGTTTTGAACATTGAAATATGAATATATGGGCATTTTTGGCCGTGGTGGACAGGATGCGGCCACTGGGATGCGTCCGCGCGTTGGGCGCACGGCCACCGCATCCCAGGACAGGCCCGGACACGACCCTATTGCCCTACCCAAACGGACAGAATCCGGGCAAAACGGAAGTCCGTTTGGGGTCTTGCCCTGGAGTTGGCCTTAGAGCATCTACAACCGGGTGCCTCAAACCATCTCTCATACGCCCGCGAACGTGCCCGATCAGTGACCGGACAGGAGAGAGAAGGAAAAATATGACCCAATCGGACCCCTCGTATCATCTCTATACGCCCGGCCTGTCCGCAAAACCTCGCATCCATTGAGGGAGTACTGGATTAGGGGGTCCTCGGGTGCCCGACCTATTTAATATGCGCCGGACTAATGGGCCGTGAAGATAGAAGCCGAGGATTATCCCCCGTGTCCGGGTAGGGCTCCTGTATGCGTGAACGACAAGTTTTTGTGTCCGGGTGTATTTCCTTCCTCTGCAAACCGACTTTGTACAAACCCTAGGGTTCCCCTGTGTGTATATAAACCGGAGGGATTAGTCCGTAGGGATCATCAGAATTCTCATAGGCTAGGCAGCTAGGCTTTAGACATTACGATCTCGAGGTAGATCAACTCTTGTAACCCCTATACTCATTGAATACAATCAAGCAGGACGTAGGGTTTTACCTCCTTTAAGAGGGCCCGAACCTGGGTAAACATTGTGTCCCCATCGTCCCTTGTTACCATTGATCGTTCGGGACCCCTACCCGAGATCTGTCGGTTTTGACACCGACATTGGTGCTTTCATTGAGAGTTCCATTGTGTTGTTGATAGAAGGATCGATGGCTCGCCTTGTCATCAACAACGATATCACTTCTGGGAGGAGCCTAACTTCAGGACAGGTCCTCCAGCTCGGCGGTTTCACCATGGGCGCCCACCCGGCCATCAAGCCGACGGTGCTCCCCGCGATCGCCAGGCATCACCTCCGCATCGGTCTCGAACACTCCGAAAAGATGGATCCGGCAGACATCTCGTCCTTGAACAAGCTGCTAGATCACATCGCCACCCTGGGGATTTCAACGGACTATGATAGGATAGGGCTTAAACCTGACCAGAGGGAAATCAATCTCCCACCAATCACTCTCCTGGTGGTGGTCGTCGAGGAACGAGACAAGAACACGTCTTCCCCTAAGTTAAAAACCAGCTATGTTCGGATATCCGAACCCATCAAACCGGATACTCTTCCTTCTGAGGAGATCCCGTGTCCCCCAAACTCAGGGTCGGACTTAGGGTCTGGGGAACACTTAGATCTTCCTAGACCCGAAATGGTGACCTCAGAGATTTTACAAGCTCCGAACACAATTTGGGCCGGGATTCAAGTTTTAGGCCACCTGTCCACCACAATCAATACTGTCCAAGCAATTCAGGCCCTCCAGACATATACGACCTGATGTATGTACGACAGCAACCTCAGGAGACGGTCCATCACTTTTGGGCCAGGTTTCTACTTGTTAAAAACAAGATTAAAGATTGTTGCGACGATGATGCGGTCTCGGTTTTTCATCACAATTGCACCGATAAGGGAATTCGGAATGCCCTCGACCGCCATCGCATACATAACTTCACGGAGCTATCGCACGTAGTACGGAAGTACTCCGCGATGGAAAGCACATGGAAGGCCCCAAAAACCCAATTGGAACCCGCTGCCTTTAAGCAGTACACTGCCCGGGCAAAACGGATACACCCTTACGAGGCATCCGATCATAAGCCCGTTGGCAAGAAAAACAAACCCTTTGCGGGACACAGGTCTGATAACCCACAAGTATAGGGGATCAATTGTAGCCTCTTTCGATAAGTAAGAGTGTCGAACCCAACGAGGAGCTAAAGGTAGAACAAATATTCCCTCAAGTTCTATCGACCACCGATACAACTCTACGCACGCTTAACGTTCGATTTACCTAGAAGATAGGTTTGCAAGATAATAAAGAGAATGTAAATAAAACGTAGGGGCTGTTTAGATAAAGACACAACTAAGTTAGTTTTAGTAGAGAGCTTTTTGTCACGAGAAAGTTATTTTTCCCTAGGCAATCGATAACTAGACAGGTCATCATTATTGCAATTTTATATGAGGGAGAGGCATAAGCTAACATACTTTCTCTTCTTGGATCATATGCACTTATGACTGGAACTCTAGCAAGCATCCGCAACTACTAAAGATCATTAAGGTAAAACCCAACCATAGCATTAAAGTATCAAGTCCTCTTTATTCCCATACGCAAACAACCTACTTACTCGGGTCTGTGCTTCTGTCACTCACGCCACCCACCATAAGCAAATCATGAACATATTGCAAACCCTACAGCGGGGATCCCTCACGCTTGCGCGACACGAAGAGCACCATAGGACAACACCAATAATAAAACATGCAACTCAAACCAATCACGATCATCAATGAACCCATAGGACAAAACGGATCTACTCAAACATCATAGGATAGCCATACATCATTGGGAAATAATATATAACGTTGAGCACCATGTTTAAGTAGAGATTACAGTGGGTAAAAGAGGGGTTACAATGCTGCATAGAGGGGGGAAGAGTTGGTGATGACGGCGGTGAAGTTGTTGGTGTAGATCGTTGTCGCGATGATGGCCCCGGCGGCGTTCCGGCGCCACCGGGAGAGAGGGGGAGAGAGCACCCCTTCTTATTCTTCTTCTTCCTTGACCTCCCCCCTAGATGGGAGAAGGGTTTCCCCTCTGGTCCATGGCCTCCATGGCGGCGGAGGGGCGAGAGCCCCTCCGAGATTGGATCTCTCTCTCTCTGTTTCCTTATGTTTCTGTGCTCCCTGATTCTGCCCTTTCACCGTTTCTTAAATTCCCGGAGATCCGTAACTCCGATTGGGCTAAAATTTGGACACGATTTTTATCCGGATATTGGCTTTCTTGCAGTGAAAGAAGGGAACCAACCGCCTTACGGAGTGGCCACGAGGGCCCAGGGCGCGCCCTACCCCCTGGGGCGCGCCCCTCACCCTCGTGGGCCCCTCGGGCATCGTCTCGCGTTGATTCCACTTCCTAAAATTCACATTTATTCCAAAAAAATCTCCGTCAGTTTTTATCCCGTTTGGACTCCGTTTGATATGGATTTTCTGTGAAACAAAAAACATGCAACAAACATGAACTAGCACTGGGCACTAGATCAATATGTTAGTCCCAAAAATAGTATAAAAAGTTGCCAAAAGTATGTAAAAGTTGTAGAATATTGGCATGGAACAATAAAAAATTATAGATACGATGGAGGCGTATCAGCATCCCCAAGCTTAATTCCTGCTCGTCCTCGAGTAGGTAAATGATAAAGAAGATAATTTTTGATGTGGAATGCTACCTAGCATAATCTTTATCATGTAATCTAATCATGGCATGAATATTAAGACACGAGTGATTCAAAGCAATAGCCTATCATTTGACATTAAGACAATAATACTTCAAGCATACTAATAAAGCAATAATGTCTTTTCAAAATAACATGGCCAAAGAAAGTTATCCCTACAAAATCATATGGTCTGGCTATGCTCCATCTTCACCACACAAAGTATTTAAATCATGCACAACCCCGGTTTTAGCCAAGCAATTGTTTCATACTTTAGTATTTTCAAACCTTTCCAACTTTCACGCAATACATGAGCGTGAGCCATGGATATAGCACTATAGGTGGAATAGAATATTATGGTGGAGGTTGTGTGGAGAAGACAAAAAGGAAGAAAGTCCCACATCGATGCGGCTAATCAATGGGCTATGGATATGCCCATCAATTGATGTCAATGCGAGGAGTAGGGATTGCCATGCAACAGATGCACTAGAGATATAAGTGTATGAAAGCTCAAATTGAAACTAAGTGGGTGTGCATCCAACTTGCTTGCTCATGAAGACCTAGGGCATTTGAGGAAGCCCATCATCGGAATATACAAGCCAAGTTCTATAATGAAATTTCCCACTAGTATATGAAAGTGATAACTCAAGAGACTCTCTATATGAAGAACATGGTGCTACTTTGAAGCACAAGTGTGGTAAAAGGATAGTAGCATTGCCCCTTCTCTCTTTTTCTCTCATTTTTTTGCTTTTTTGTTTTTTTGTGGGCTTCTTTGGCCTCTTTTATTTTTTTGTGGGCTTCTTTGCCCTCTTTTATTTTTGTAAAGTCCGGAGACTCATCCCAACTTGTGAGGGAATCATATCTTCCATCATCCTTTCGTCACATGGGACAATGCTCTAATAATGATGATCATCACACTTTTATTTACTTACAACTCAATATTACAACTCGATACTCTAGAACAAAATATGACTCTATATGAATGCCTCTGGTAGTGTACCAGGATGTGAAATGATCTAGCATAGCAAAATATCAAAAAACGGACAAGCCATGAAAATATTGTGCTAGCTATCTTACGATCATGCAAAGACATATGACAACGAATGCTCAAGTCGTGTATATGATGATGATGGAAGTTGCATGGCAATATATCTCGGAATGGCTATGGAAATGCCATGATAGGTAGGTATGGTGGCTGTTTTGAGGAAGATATAAGGAGGCTTATGTGTGATAGAGCGTATCGTATCACGGGGTTTGGATGCACCGGCGAAGTTTGCACCAACTCTTGAGGTGAGAAAGGGCAATGCACGGTACCAAAGAGGCTAGCAATGATGGAAGGGTGAGAGTGCGTATAATCTATGGACTCAGCATTGTCACGACCGGATTTTCGGGATATTAATTTCCCAGAAAAAATGGCCTTTGCGCTCACCAGCCCCAGGATTACTGTTAGCTGATGAGGCACCAACTTGATACAAGAATTCCAAGCAAGTACAAAATATGTAGTACAAGACCATTGTGGCCTGGGAGTACAACACTTGGTTTCTAGAGGTTGATGGCGGAAGCGGTTTGTGGTTCATCTGCGTCTATGGGACTCCATTTCCCACAAGAACAGCTGACCAGGATAACTCCTATCTTCGCGAGGCTGCTATCGTCGTTGCGTAGGTTCCGGGGCTGTCATCGCGATGCTTATCTCCAAGCAAGGAATCTGGCCAAGACAATAGCCAGGGACAAGCCAGTGAGTACGTTTGAATGTACTCGCAAACATTAAGAACATGGGTATAATATAATAAGAGACAATCATGCTTTGAAATATTTATGATCACAACGTCTACCACGGAAGTCTGTGACGCTTGTATGTAGGAAGTATGAACATACAATACGGGAGTAAATATGGGATGTATTAACCGAGTGTCTGAAATGACTCCTCGAAAGGATGCAGGTAAATCAACAATGCCGCAGTCGGGCGTCTGAGCGACACCGCATAAAGGGCTTATAAGAAATGATTAAATAACAAGCATGCCGCAGTCGGGCGTCTGAGCGACACCGCGTAAAGGGCTTATAAATAAATAATAAATAGATGATAAACATGCCGCAGTCGGGCGTCTGAGCGACGCCACATAAAGGGCTTATATAAGAATAATCACAGTGAATATCCATGAGGTAGAACCGTCCCAGGGATACTCAATAATGGCAAATAAAGTAAATGGTTAGTCCACAATAATAATAATCATAAACCTCATGTCACAGGTCATAAACAATGTTCTGGTAAATCCGTTTCTCCATCCGAAGACCGTCACTAGATTCTAGTTTAGTCGTTCTCCATCCGAATACCGTTACTATGATCTAGTTTAGCCGTTCTCCATCCGAAAACCGTCACATGACCCACCTTGGACTGGGGTCCTTACCCAAGAATGGCTATCCGAATGGATATATCCTCTACAGAGGGTGTACTATTTACCCACGAGTAACGGATTTATTTAGCCCATCGGGACTAATTCCGCCTACGGCCTTTTAATTGAAAACACGCCTGACCTGCACACACCAGCTTAACTTACCGGTGTCTGGAATCACCCACGACACCTGTCAAGCAAAACTCTAAGTGGGGAGGCTACAACCTCGACGTAGCATGGGATCAAATTTATATTCGCGCGCTCTAAGGGGTGCCCCCCTCTCGGTCCCAACCGGAAACACCCATGCCCCCTGACCAGGTGGCATGCCTACCGGATGCACCCGGTATCTTCCACCATGGCCTCTCTGTACGGTGTGTGCTTTAGTAAGGGGTTGACAACTTACTGAACCATACCCTACCCGCGGCAGGGACAAGTGGTAGTACAAAACAAAAATAGGGAAGTTACTGATCAAGACTCGACCTATGACCGACTCGGGTGGTCCAAGTATTCTTCGAATGATAGCATAACCAAAAACATTCCATAGACAGACAGAGTCATTGCTCATCAAACTCATCATGCCATACCGGACACCCTCGTCCCGACGAGGAACTAGGGACAAGCTCGTGTCTACCCGAGACCACGACTTTCCCGGCTTCCTCCCAGTATGCATGAGAAGTTCACGAGGATGATCACTAACACCAGCACATCCATCTCCAAAAGTAAGGCATTTCCAAAGTGCACTCATGTGCGAGACTTAATCGATACATAGAAAATAATGCATGTTCCAAGTCAAAGTGGTGTCGTCACCGTATCAAACACCACACAAAAATATTATGCCAGAGTTTAGAAATGCTTGCCTTTAAGAGTATGCAAAGGGTGCACTTTTTTTGAAAGCTTTACTTCTTTCTCCATCTTCCTATTTTGCAAAATGTTCAAATAACAAATATTTCAAACACAGTACAAAAAGTTGTCTCAAATATTTTTGAAATAAATCTTAAAATAAACTAGATGGAATTTGAGTGCGGTAGGAAAAGAATCAACTCATTTGGAGTTTTATTTTAAAAGATATAGCCAGTCAAAGATCAGTCAAACTTCTGTTTTTAATAAAAACCAGAAAAAGAAAACGTTCGGGAGAGAATACGCTTTCGCAGCAGAGGAAACATACTCAGGACGTCTGCGCCTTCACTTAACCAGAGTGGACGGTGCGCGGGTCACTGACAGTGGGTCCAGAGGGCCCACTGGTCAGGTTTGACCGTTCTTCCCTCTCCCTCCTGTCCTCTGCCCGACGGGAGCGGGATTCCGGCGATCGCCGTCGACGAACGGCAGCTCCTCACGGGCACCCGAGGGCGGGGATGGAACGGCCAGACTGGGGCGGTCCTCTTGGTGGTCGTCGGGTCGACGGTGGTGGGAGGAGTCGCCGACGGCGAGCTCCGCGGCGGAGGGAGCTACGGGAGTGAAGTGAGTTTTGGGTTCCGGTGGTCTCCGATCGAGGCTGAGGTGCTGGGCAGCTCCGCAAGTACGAGGGGAAGCGGTTGGTGGCGCTGGATGGGCGGGAGAGTGGCTGGTTGCGGCGGATGGCACCGGATGGCAGCGGCGGCCGAACCGGCCGGAGTTGGGGAAGATGGCCTCCCCCGGCCAATCCACTGCTTGGGGAGCTCTAGGGGGAAGGCTTGAGGTTGCCTGAGGTCTTGAACGAGCTCGGGGAACCCTTAAATAGGCGCTCGAGGCTGGACCGCGGCGGCTGTGGATAAGATCGCCGGCGACAGCCGTGCTGTAGCTGCAGGGCGACATGGCGGCGACGAGCGCTTGTCGACGAGCTTCGGGATAAGCTTGAGCTGTTCATAGGGGCAGCTGGCGCGCTGGTGTGGTTTGGGCGGCGCCGTCCACGGCAGAGGCTCGCTGCCGACGCCGGCGTGCCGCCAAAAGCTCTGCCAGCGGCGCTGTAGGGTGCCATGGGTGGCGTGGAGGGCGGGCGAGGCTAGTGCGCGGTTCAGCAGTCGAGCAGGGGCCAGGGAGGGGTCGCGTCGAGTGCGGCAGTGCGACGCGGCGGCTCAGTGCGCGCGCGTGCAAAATGTGCGCTCTGGGCGCGCCCAGAGCACGCACGGAACCTGCTCGACGAAATGCCAGGGCGGCCTAGAGTGCGAGGGTGAGGCTGGCAATTAACAGGACTAGGGTAGAGATAGCTAGGAATTTAGTGGACAAGGTTGCTGGGTCATTGGAGCAAGGTCATAGTGCAAACTAGGAAACATGCCCAAAACTGACTGTGCTCACCAAGTGTTCGACAGAATGCCAAGTGCACTTAGGCAACTCTTGGAGTGGTCAAAATCTCCAGATCAGAGTCTCTTTAGATGTAGGAGATGATGGCAAGATCATTTGGGCAAAACCAGAAACTTGTTAGTGCAAGTTTTGCAAAACTCCAATTTTGGACAGAAGGAAAATAGTCTCATTGCATGCACTTAAAATCCTCCAATGGGTCCAATCTCCTGGACTTAAGGGTTTTATAGGGAGGGCTTCAAGCAGGAAAAAGCTCATGGGCGCTAGAGCAGAATAAGATAGGGTTGCAGTACAAATCATCAAACTGGACCAGAATGGGAAAGAGGTTGATTCACTCAAATGATTCAAAGAACAACACTGGGTTTTTGCATGAAGTTGAATTGTATGCATCTACTGACATCTCCAAACACTTGGAAGAATTTTTAAAGAAATATTTAAATAGGTTGCAGTGCAAAAATGCCTACTGGACCAGATTGGAAAAGTTGGTGTAGAGCTCAAAATCTCCAATGGCCAAAAGATATTTTTGCATAAAAGTGATGTGGAGACATCACATGACATCCCCAAATTTTGGTGGAAATTTTAAATGCATTTGTCAAATGGTTGTAGTGCAAAACAGGCTCCAAATTCAAAAGAGATCATTTTAAAAGAATAAAGTTCTGAGAAAACAAATCTTGCAATTAAACCCACTGATAAAGAATTGTTTTATAGGGAGAGCATATAAGTCCAATAATACTTTTGGAGAGTTTCCACTTTGAGGTAAAAATTCACAATATCAAAAAGGATAAATCTTGACAAATGGAAAAGTTTTATTTCCTGGCAAAATTTTAATTGATAAAACAAGGTCAAAATTTTGGGGTGTCACAACACTACCCCCCTTAAGAGAAATCTCGTCCTCGAGATTTGTTAAAAGCTGTTTTGAACAAACATTTCTTTTATCAAAAGAAATCATTTGACTCAGCAAAAACAAAGCGGCCACAGTGAGAGGGCAATAAGTGGTGAAAAAACCACAGTGTGGTACACTGGCGCGGTGCGGAAAAATCCACGGTCGGGGAAAAAACGAGATATTTCTACGTGGATACAGTAATTTAGAATAAATTCTAAATTACTAAAACACGCTGGTCGCACCCGAGAGCACTGTTCTCTCTCTGGCTGACAGGTGGGCCCAGGGCCCACTGTCGGCCTCTTCTTCTACCTCTGGCTCTCTCTTCTCTCTCGCGTGCTCTCCCGCGCTTCCTCCACCGGCGATGCCTAGCTCGTAGGGCATCTAGGCCGTACTGTGGTAGTGCGCGGCGTGCTAGCTGCCGGTGCAGCGTGCACTCACCTCGCGGGCCAGTGCGCTGTCGGCATTGCTCGCGGACTCACCTCCGAACACCGGCGATCGAGCGACGAGTGGCGCTGGTGGACCTCGCCCACCGTACACCGATCTCAAGCTATAAAAAGGATCGCGGTGCTCCTCTCTTCTTCCTCACACCTGGTCTCGCTTCCACTTCTCCTTCCTTCTCTTCCATTGCTGCCAGCAGGAGCTCGAGACGAGGCTCTAATGGCGGAGGCGATGCCGGACTGGTATGTGGTCCTGGTGTGTGGAGGTTTGGCGGTGCTGCTGGGGTTATCCGTGCTCTTGTGCGCGATGATCCTGGATGATCGTCGTGATGCTGCCGCTCGAGGGTTAGCTCTTCGCGGCGGCGGCGATCACGTGGATTAGGTGCGGCATCGAGCGCTAACTGCTATCGGTGTGCTGGGGCAGCTCGCGCTCGAATGATCACTCACAAATCTCTTTTACTGAGACTGTGGTGTCCTCGGGTGGGCTCAGTTAGGCGTAACAATGTGCACGAGGATTTGTGATTAGCGCACGAGGTCGAGTGGTTGTAGCTGTGAGTCTGCTGTTACGGTGCTGCGCGAATAAAAGAAAGTCTATGCCGTGAAGATATATACGCTGCAACAACTTGGGGAAAGAAATCTCATTACAAAAAATTTACCGCGAGCGAAAAATTTGTTAACACAAAATTAACAGCAGTAAAACTGCTCGCATAATCGAAACCAAGGAAAAATCGGATCCATCGCACCAATCTTTGGATATCACGTGCAAGCTACAACACATAAATAGATACTGGGATAATAAATACAGCGGTGACGTTTACAAAGAAAACGGCAAAAAGACAGGGTCCTGAGAAAACGCCTCTGGTACTGGGGCACACTCCTCTTCTATCGGGGGAAGCGGGTTGACCAGTCGATGAATGCGCCCTTCCTGGTCAGGCCTCAGTGGTCTGCCAATAGCGATCCAAGGATTTAAATCAGCGAGGCTCTGGAGATAACCCATTACTCGCTGAGTTAAACGCTCCTGAGCAATAACGTACTGGGCAAGGTTGGCCAGTACTGGATCTCTCTCAATTCGTCCACCGGGAAAATATGCAACTTCTCCGGGTGCTGCACGACTCGGAAAGTAATAATATCCTCGCTCGCTGGCATAGGGTACCGCGAATCGAAGACGAGTGAGCGCCTCGTACGCAGCAGTTTCTATGGCCATATGCGGAGTCGGCATGGATTTCCCCACGAAGGAAACTTCCGTTGGATCTTGGTTTGGGTAAGCGGGAGGGATGTGTTGGAAATATGCCCTAGAGGCAATAATAAATGGTTATTATTATATTTCTTTGTTCATGATAATCGTCTATTGTTCATGCTATAATTGTATTGTCCGGAAATCGTAATACATGTGTGAATGCATAGACCACAACGTGTCCCTAGTAAGCCTCTAGTTGACTAGCTCGTTGATCAACAGATAGTCATGGTTTCCTGACTATGGACATTGGATGTCATTGATAACGGGATCACATCATTAGGAGAATGATGTGATGGACAAGACCCAATCCTAAGCATAGCATAAAAGATCGTGTAGTTTCGTTTGCTAGAGCTTTTCCAATGTCAAGTATCTTTTCCTTAGACCATGAGATCGTGCAACTCCCGGATACCGTAGGAGTGCTTTGGGTGTGCCAAACGTCACAACGTAACTGGGTGACTATAAAGGTGCACTACGGGTATCTCCGAAAGTGTCTGTTGGGTTGGCACGGATCGAGACTGGGATTTGTCACTCCGTGTGACGGAGAGGTATCTCTGGGCCCACTTGGTAATGCATCATCATAATGAGCTCTATGTGACTAAGGCGTTAGTCACAGGATCATGCATTGCGGTACGAGTAAAGAGACTTGCCGGTAACGAGATTGAACAAGGTATTGGGATACCGACGATCGAATCTCGGGCAAGTAACATACCGATTGACAAAGGGAATTGTATACGGGATTGATTGAATCCTCGACATCGTGGTTCATCCGATGAGATCATCGTGGAACATGTGAGAGCCAACATGGGTATCCAGATCCCGCTGTTGGTTATTGACCGGAGAGGCGTCTCGGTCATGTCTGCATGTCTCCCGAACCCGTAGGGTCTACACACTTAAGGTCCGGTGACGCTAGGGTTGTAGAGATATATGTATGCGGAAACCCGAAAGTTGTTCAGAGTCCCAGATGAGATCCCGGACGTCATGAGAGGTTCCGGAATGGTCCGGAGGTAAAGAATTATATATAGGAAGTCCAGTTTCGGCCACCGGGAAAGTTTCGGGGGTTACCGGTATTGTACCGGGACCACCGGAAGGGTCCCGGGGGTCCACCGGGTGGGGCCACCTATCCCGGAGGGCCCCGTGGGCTGAAAGTGGAAGGGAACCAGCCCTTAGTGGGCTGGGGCGCCCCCCTTGGGCCTCCCCCCATGCGCCTAGGGTTGGGAACCCTAGGGGGGAGTTCCCCCTTGCCTTGGGGGGCAAGGCACCCCTTCCCCCCCACTTGGCTGCCGCCCCCCCTTTGGATCTGATCTCCAGGGCCGCCCCCCCAGGGGGCCTATATAAAGGGGGGGAGGGAGGGCAGCAACCTACAGCCTTGGGCGCCTCCCTCCTCCCCTGCAACACCTCTCTCTCTCTCGCAGACGCTCGGCGAAGCCCTGCCGGAGAACCGCTACATCCACCACCACACCGTCGTGCTGCTGGATCTCCATCAACCTCTCCTCCCCCCTTGCTGGATCAAGAAGGAGGAGACGTCGCTGCACCGTACGTGTGTTGAACGCGGAGGTGCCGTCCGTTCGGCACTCGGTCATCGGTGATTTGGATCACGGCGAGTACGACTCCGTCATCCACGTTCATTGGAACGCTTCCGCTCGCGATCTACAAGGGTATGTAGATGCACTCCTTTCCCCTCGTTGCTAGTATACTCCATAGATGCATCTTGGTGAGCGTAGGAAAATTTTAAATTATGCTACGATTCCCAACAGTGGCATCATGAGCCAGGTCTATGCGTAGTTACTATGCACGAGTAGAACACAAAGAAGTTGTGGGCGTTGAGTTTGCCAATTCTTCTTGCCGCTACTAGTCTTTTCTTGTTTCGGCGGCATTGTAGGATGAAGCGGCCCGGACCGACCTTACACGTACACTTACGTGAGACAGGTTCCACCAACTGACATGCACTAGATGCATAAGGTGGCTAGCGGGTGTCTGTCTCTCCTACTTTAGTCGGAACGGATTCGATGAAAAGGGTCCTTATGAAGGGTAAATAGAAATTGGCAAATCACGTTGTGGTCATACGTAGGTAAGAAACGTTCTTGCTAGAAACCTACAAACCACGTAAAAACTTGCAACAACAATTAGAGGACGTCTAACTTGTTTTTGCAGCAAGTGCTATGTGATGTGATATGGCCAAAAGATGTGATGAATGATATATGTGATGTATGAGATTGATCATATTCTTGTAATAGGAATCACGACTTGCATGTCGATGAGTATGACAACCGGCAGGAGCCATAGGAGTTGTCTTTATTATTTTGCATGACCTGCGTGTCATTGAATAACGCCATGTAAATTACTTTACTTTGTTGCTAAACACGTTAGCCATAGAAGTAGAAGTAATCGTTGGCGTGACGACTTCATGAAGACACAATGATGGAGATCATGGTGTCATGCCGGTGACAAAGATGATCATGGTGCCCCGAAGATGGAGATCAAAGGAGCATGATGATATTGGCCATATCATGTCACTATTTGATTGCATGTGATGTTTATCATGTTTTTGCATCTTATTTGCTTAGAACGACTGTAGAAAGTAGGATGATCCCTTATAATAATTTCAAGAAAGTGTTCACCCTAACTGTGCACCGTTGCGAAGGTTCGTCGTTTCAAAGCACCACGTGATGATCGGGTGTGATAGAATCTAACGTTCGAATACAACGGGTGTTGACGAGCCTAGCATGTACAGACATGGCCTCGGAACACACGCAATACACTTAGGTTGACTTGACGAGCCTAGCATGTACAGACATGGCCTCGGAACACGGAGGACCGAAAGGTCGAGCATGAGTCGTATAGAAGATACGATCAACATGAAGATGTTCACCGATCTTGACTAGTCCGTCTCACGTGATGATCGGACACGGCCTAGTTAAACTCGGATCATGTTTCACTTAGATGACTAGAGGGATGTCTATCTGAGTGGGAGTTCATTAAATAATTTGATTAGATGAACTCAATTATCATGAACTTAGTCTAAAATCTTTACACTATGTCTTGTAGATCAAATGGCCAACGTTGTCCTCGATTTCAACGTGTTCCTAGAGAAAACCAAGCTGAAAGATGATGGCAGCAACTATACGGACTGGGTCCGGAACCTGAGGCTCATCCTCATAGTAGCCAAGAAAGATTATGTCTTAGAAGCACCGCTAGGTGATGCACCAATCCCACAGAACCAAGACGTTATGAATGCTTGGCAATCATGTGCTGATGATTACTCCCTCGTTCAGTGCGGCATGCTTTACAGCTTAGAACCGGGTCTCCAAAAGCGTTTTGAGAAACATGGAGCATATGAGATGTTCGAGGAGCTGAAACTAGTTTTCCAAGCTCATGCCCGGGTCGAGAGATATGATGTCTCCGACAAGTTCTTCAGCTGTAAAATGGAGGAGAACAATTCTGTCAGTGAGCACATACTCAGAATGTCTGGGTTGCACAACCGCTTGTCTCAGCTGGGAGTTAATCTCCCGGATGACGCGGTCATTGACAGAATCCTTCAGTCGCTTCCACCAAGCTACAAGAGCTTTGTGATGAACTACAATATGCAGGGGATGGAAAAGACCATTCCCGAGGTATATTCAATGCTGAAATCAGCGGAAGGGGAGATCAGAAAAGAACATCAAGTGTTGATGGTGAATAAAACCACCAAGTTCAAGAAGGGCAAGGGTAAGAAGAACTTCAAGAAGGACGGCAAGGGAGTTGCCATGCCCGGTAAACCAGTTACTGGGAAGAAGTCAAAGAATGGACCCAAGCACGGGACTGAGTGCTTTTATTGCAAGGGAAGTGGTCACTGGAAGCGGAACTGCCCCAAATACTTAGCGGACAAGAAGAAGGCCGGCAACACCCAAGGTATATGTGATATACAAGTAATTGATGTGTACCTTACCAGTACTCGTAGTAGCTCCTGGGTATTTGATACCGGTGCGGTTGCTCATATTTGTAACTCAAAACAGGAACTACGGAATAAACGGAGACTGGCAAAGGACGAGGTGACGATGCGCGTCGGGAATGGTTCCAAGGTCGATGTGATCGCCGTCGGCACGCTACCTCTGCATCTACCTACGGGATTAGTTTTAAACCTCAATAATTGTTATTTAGTGCCAGCTTTGAGCATGAACATTGTATCTGGATCTCGTTTAATTCGAGATGGCTACTCATTTAAATCCGAGAATAATGGTTGTTCTATTTATTTGAGAGATATGTTTTATGGTCATGCCCCGCTGGTCAATGGTTTATTTTTGATGAATCTCGAACGTGATGTTACACATGTTCATAGTGTGAATACCAAAAGATGTAAAGTTGATAACGATAGTCCCACATACTTGTGGCACTGCCGCCTTGGTCACATTGGTGTCAAGCGCATGAAGAAGCTCCATGCAGATGGACTTTTGGAGTCTCTTGATTACGAATCATTTGACACGTGCGAACCATGCCTCATGGGTAAGATGACCAAGACTCCATTCTCCGGAACAATGGAGCGAGCAACCAACTTATTGGAAATCATACATACCGATGTGTGCGGTCCAATGAGTGTCGAGGCTCACGGAGGATATCGTTATGTTCTCACTCTCACTGATGACTTAAGTAGATATGGGTATGTCTACCTAATGAAACACAAGTCTGAAACATTTGAAAAGTTCAAGGAATTTTAGAGTGAGGTTGAGAATCAACGTGACAGGAAAATAAAATTCTTACGATCAGATCGTGGTGGAGAATATTTAAGTCACGAATTTGGTACACACTTAAGGAAATGTGGAATCGTTTCACAACTCACGCCGCCTGGAACACCTTAGAGAAATGGTGTGTCCGAACGTCGTAATCGCACTCTATTGGATATGGTGCGATCTATGATGTCTCTTACCGATTTACCGCTCTCATTTTGGGGTTATGCTTTAGAGACTGCTGCATTCACTTTAAATAGGGCTCTGTCGAAATCCGTTGAGACGACACCGTATGAATTATGGTTTGGGAAGAAACCTAAGCTGTCGTTTCTAAAAGTTTGGGGATGCGATGCTTATGTCAAGAAACTTCAACCTGAAAAGCTCGAACCGAAATCGGAAAAATGCGTCTTCATAGGATACCCTAAGGAAACCACTGGGTATACCTTCTACCTCAGATCCGAAGGCAAGATCTTCGTTGCCAAGAACGGGTCCTTTCTGGAGAAGGAGTTTCTCTCGAAAGAATTGAGTGGGAGGAAAGTGGAACTTGATGAGGTGATAGTCACCCCTTCCGAACCGGAAAGTAGCGCAGCGCGGGAAAATGTTCTTGTGGTGCCTACACCGACGGGGGAGGAAGTTAATGATGATGATCATGAAGCTTCGGATCAAGTTGCCACTGAACTTCGTAGGTCCACAAGGACACATTCCGCACCAGAGTGGTACGGCAACCCTGTCCTGGAAATCATGTTGTTAGACAACGGTGAACCTTCGAACTATGAAGAAGCGATGGCGGGCCCGGATTCCGAGAAATGGCTAGAAGCCATGAAATCCGAGATAGGATCCATGTATGAAAACGAAGTATGGACTTTGACTGACTTGCCCGATGATCGGCGAGCCATAGAAAACAAATTGATCTTTAAGAAGAAGACGGACGCGGATGGTAATGTGGCCATCTACAAAGCTCGACTTGTCGCTAAGGGTTATCGACAAGTTCAAGGGGTTGACTACGATGAGACTTTCTCACCCGTAGTGAAGCTGAAGTCCGTCCGAATCATGTTAGCAATTGCCGCATACTATGATTATGAGATATGGCAGATGGACGTCAAAACGGCATTCCTTAACGGCTTCCTTAAGGAAGAGTTGTATATGATGCAGCCGGAAGGTTTTGTCGATCCTAAGAATGCTAACAAAGTATGCAAGCTCCAGCGCTCAATTTATGGGCTGGTGCAAGCATCTCGGAGTTGGAACATTCGCTTTGATGAGATGATCAAAGCGTTTGGGTTTACACAGACTTATGGAGAGGCCTGTGTTTACAAGAAAGTGAGTGGGAGCTCTGTAGCATTTCTCATATTATATGTGGATGACATACTATTGATGGGAAATGATATAGAATTCTTGGAAAGTATAAAGGCCTATTTGAATAAGTGTTTTTCAATGAAGGACCTTGGAGAAGCTACTTATATATTAGGCATCAAGATCTATAGAGATAGATCAAAACGCCTTATTGGTCTTTCACAAAGTACATACCTTGACAAGATATTGAAGAAGTTCAATATGGATCAGTCCAAGAAGGGGTTCTTGCCTGTATTGCAAGGTGTGCAATTGAGCACGGCTCAATGCCCGACCACGGCAGAAGATAGAGAAAAGATGAGTGTCATCCCCTATGCCTCGGCCATAGGGTCTATTATGTATGCCATGCTGTGTACCAGACCTGATGTAAACCTTGCCGTGAGTTTGGTAGGAAGGTACCAAAGTAATCCCGGCATGGAACACTGGACAGCGGTCAAGAATATCCTGAAGTACCTGAAAAGGACGAAGGATATGTTTCTCGTTTATGGAGGTGACGAAGAGCTAGTCGTAAAGGGTTACGTCGACGCTAGCTTCGACACAGATCTGGATGACTCGAAGTCACAAACCGGATACGTGTATATTTTGAATGGAGGAGCAGTAAGCTGGTGCAGTTGCAAGCAAAGCGTCGTGGCGGGATCTACATGTGAAGCGGAGTACATGGCAGCCTCGGAGGCAACACAGGAAGCAGTCTGGATGAAGGAGTTCATTACCGACCTAGGGGTGATTCCCAATGCGTCGGGCCCGATGACACTCTTCTGTGACAACACTGGAGCTATTGCCCTTGCGAAGGAGCCCAGGTTTCACAGGAAGACCAGGCATATCAAGCGTCGCTTCAACTCCATTCGTGAGAGTGTTCAAAATGGAGACATAGATATTTGTAAAGTACATACGGACCTGAATGTAGCAGATCCGTTGACTAAACCTCTCCCTAGAGCAAAACATGATCAACACCAGGACGCAATGGGTGTTCGATTCATCACAATGTAACTAGATTATTGACTCTAGTGCAAGTGGGAGACTGTTGGAAATATGCCCTAGAGGCAATAATAAATGGTTATTATTATATTTCTTTGTTCATGATAATCGTCTATTGTTCATGCTATAATTGCATTGTCCGGAAATCGTAATACATGTGTGAATGCATAGACCACAACGTGTCCCTAGTAAGCCTCTAGTTGACTAGCTCGTTGATCAACAGATAGTCATGGTTTCCTGACTATGGACATTGGATGTCATTGATAACGGGATCACATCATTAGGAGAATGATGTGATGGACAAGACCCAATCCTAAGCATAGCATAAAAGATCGTGTAGTTTCGTTTGCTAGAGCTTTTCCAATGTCAAGTATCTTTTCCTTAGACCATGAGATCGTGCAACTCCCGGATACCGTAGGAGTGCTTTGGGTGTGCCAAACGTCACAACGTAACTGGGTGACTATAAAGGTGCACTACGGGTATCTCCGAAAGTGTCTGTTGGGTTGGCACGGATCGAGACTGGGATTTGTCACTCCGTGTGACGGAGAGGTATCTCTGGGCCCACTCGGTAATGCATCATCATAATGAGCTCTATGTGACTAAGGCGTTAGTCACAGGATCATGCATTGCGGTACGAGTAAAGAGACTTGCCGGTAACGAGATTGAACAAGGTATTGGGATACCGACGATCGAATCTCGGGCAAGTAACATACCGATTGACAAAGGGAATTGTATACGGGATTGATTGAATCCTCGACATCGTGGTTCATCCGATGAGATCATCGTGGAACATGTGGGAGCCAACATGGGTATCCAGATCCCGCTGTTGGTTATTGACCGAGAGGCGTCTCGGTCATGTCTGCATGTCTCCCGAACCCGTAGGGTCTACACACTTAAGGTCCGGTGACGCTAGGGTTGTAGAGATATATGTATGCGGAAACCCGAAAGTTGTTCGGAGTCCCGGATGAGATCCCGGACGTCACGAGAGGTTCCGGAATGGTCCGGAGGTAAAGAATTATATATAGGAAGTCCAGTTTCGGCCACCGGGAAAGTTTCGGGGGTTACCGGTATTGTACCGGGACCACCGGAAGGGTCCCGGGGGTCCATCGGGTGGGGCCACCTATCCCGGAGGGCCCCGTGGGCTGAAAGTGGAAGGGAACCAGCCCTTAGTGGGCTGGGGCACCCCCCTTGGGCCTCCCCCCATGCGCCTAGGGTTGGGAACCCTAGGGGGGAGTTCCCCCTTGCCTTGGGGGGCAAGGCACCCCTTCCCCCCCACTTGGCCGCCCCCCCCTTTGGATCTGATCTCCAGGGCCGGCGCCCCCCCAGGGGGCCTATATAAAGGGGGGAGGGAGGGCAGCAACCTACAGCCTTGGGCGCCTCCCTCCTCCCCTGCAACACCTCTCTCTCTCTCGCAGACGCTCGGCGAAGCCCTGCCGGAGAACCGCTACATCCACCACCACGCCGTCGTGCTGTTGGATCTCCATCAACCTCTCCTTCCCCCTTGCTGGATCAACAAGGAGGAGACGTCGCTGCACCGTACGTGTGTTGAACGCGGAGGTGCCGTCCGTTCGGCACTCGGTCATCGGTGATTTGGATCACGGCGAGTACGACTCCGTCATCCACGTTCATTGGAACGCTTCCGCTCGCGATCTACAAGGGTATGTAGATGCACTCCTTTCCCCTCGTTGCTAGTATACTCCATAGATGCATCTTGGTGAGCGTAGGAAAATTTTAAATTATGCTACGATTCCCAACAGGATGTGCACCACTGCCCAATATTTCGAGGTGGAAGGGGTGATCCTCGATTTGAGCAACTCGTACTGGGGTGGATGGGTGGCGCTCATGGTGCTGCGGGTAAAGTCCCACAATAACTTAACAAAACTCCCCGGGGTTGCGTCTGGGGCTCTCAGATAAATACTGGGGGTCGGCATGGCAAAGGAATGGTTGTGAGTGTTGTGCACAAGGCGAGGGGTACTCGGCAAGGTCACGAGGTGGCCTTTATATAGCATTGGGGCTGGGTTATCTACCGGGGTGAAGGGTAACTGGTTGTCGATCTTGTTCTAGGGTCAAAGCCACAGATATACACATCACATAAATGTGACGCGTTACTGTGGGTGCCGTCGGAGTTGGTCTTGGTAGCTGCGCCCGAAATTTAAAAAAAATGCAACTGTACGCCACGTACATATGCATAGCTGCTACTCCAAAAATAGGGGCGTATAAGCAGACAACATTTAATAAAAGCGATACAAGATCGCACCATTACAAGCGGGGGTAAACTAAGGCTTGATACTACTCAAGCGGCTTAGTCTACTTCGTTAATGTCCAAGTGGGCTGGCCTGGCGGATGCTGAGGTTTCTCCACGGGCCTCACTGTCGGGATTTGCTGGTTGAGGTTGAGGGGCTGCAGGGTCGGGGTAGAGGTGATGACCATCGCGGGGGTTGTTGGCCACAATCCCGTTGGAATGGGTTCCCAAAAGGCGACGAAGCGCTTCTGGTGACACCAAAGTACTTTGGTTGATGGCTGGTGCAGATCTCAAGGGATCGATCGGGTGTCCGAACAGTACGACTAGGTTGTCGGCGTCGAGCTCCGCTTCTCTTCTCGCCGGGGCTCGGCGAACCAGCTCTCCACAAGCTGCGATCAGATCAAGGGTGACCTGATCGAACAGTTGCTCTAGTGCGCTTACATAGCGCACCAGATGCAATAGTGCAGGATCTGTCTCGTGATCTCCGTTGGCAACCTGGGGCGGCCTACCATACCCATCACGACTGGGGTAGTAGTAGAACGAGCGACAGTTAACTCTGGGCGACAAGTGCCGGAGTTGAACTATAGCTTCTCGAGCTGCCAGTTGGATGGCTTGTGGCTCAAAGGAAGTCGTCCTTCCAGTGAACCTGTAGGGGCGTTCTGGCGACAGACCCCTACCGTAGATGTGCACAGTGGCCCAGTACTGACGGCTCTCACCGTACATGGGTCCTTGGTACACAACATATTCAGGGGCTCTTCTAACGCATAGGCACGGCGGGTGAGGTTTGCGAGCACGGTCACAAAACCTCCAAGGTTGGTTGCTGTGGTCTCATTTTGAACAATGGGGCCAGGCATCGTGGCTTGGTTTGGGGAAAGAGGCTGTGCTGTGCGGGGTTGAGGCTAGCGTGCCCTTTTTATAGGAAAAGGGGACGGAGTCTTCCTCCGCACGCTTGCGATTGAGACGGGTTGGGTGTCGGTCACTGGCGCGTGGTCGATGGGCTAGGCTGATAGGTTGGGCACCGTCCGCCGAAAAGGCGTCGGGTCACTGTGGGGCTATCTTACGCGGGAAGCTTGGCCGGGGTTAGGTTAAGGTCGGGTGACTTGGTTAACCTAAGATGATTGACCTGGCTAAGATAGGATTAGCCAATGGTCAGCCTGGCTCTGATACCAAGTCTGTCACGACCGGATTTTCGGGATATTAATTTCCCAGAAAAAACGGCCTTTGCGCTCACCAGCCCCAGGATTACTGTTAGCTGATGAGGCACCAACTTGATACAAGAATTCCAAGCAAGTACAAAATATGTAGTACAAGACCATTGTGGCCTGGGAGTACAACACTTGGTTTCTAGAGGTTGATGGCGGAAGCGGTTTGTGGTTCATCTGCGTCTATGGGACTCCATTTCCCACAAGAACAGCTGACCAGGATAACTCCTATCTTCGCGAGGCTGCTATCGTCGTTGCGTAGGTTCCGGGGCTGTCATCACGATGCTTATCTCCAAGCAAGGAATCTGGCCAAGACAATAGCCAGGGACAAGCCAGTGAGTACGTTTGAATGTACTCGCAAACATTAAGAACATGGGTATAATATAATAAGAGACAATCATGCTCTGAAATATTTATGATCACAACGTCTGCCACGGAAGTCTGTGACGCTTGTATGTAGGAAGTATGAACATACAATACGGGAGTAAATATGGGATGTATTAACCGAGTGTCTGAAATGACTCCTCGAAAGGATGCAGGTAAATCAACAATGCCGCAGTCGGGCGTCTGAGCGACACCGCATAAAGGGCTTATAAGAAATGATTAAATAACAAGCATGCCGCAGTCGGGCGTCTGAGCAACACCGCGTAAAGGGCTTATAAATAAATAATAAATAGATGATAAACATGCCGCAGTCGGGCGTCTGAGCGACGCCACATAAAGGGCTTATATAAGAATAATCATAGTGAATATCCAAGAGGTAGAACCGTCCCAGGGATACTCAATAATTGCAAATAAAGTAAATGGTTAGTCCACAATAATAATAATCATAAACCTCATGTCACAGGTCATAAACAATGTTCTGGTAAATCCGTTTCTCCATCCGAAGACCGTCACTAGATTCTAGTTTAGCCGTTCTCCATCCGAATACCGTTACTATGATCTAGTTTAGCCGTTCTCCATCCGAAAACCGTCACAAGACCCACCTTGGACTAGGGTCCTTACCCAAGAATATGGCTATCCGAATGGATATATCCTCTGCAGAGGGTGTACTATTTACCCACGAGTAACGGATTTATTTAGCCCATCGGGACTAATTCCGCCTACGGCCTTTTAATTGAAAACACACCTGACCTGCACACACCAGCTTAACTTACCGGTGTCTGGAATCACCCACGACACCTGTCAAGCAAAACTCTAAGTGGGGAGGCTACAACCTCGACGTAGCATGGGATCAAATTTATATTCGCGCGCTCTAAGGGGTGCCCCCCTCTCGGTCCCAACCGGAAACACCCATGCCCCCTGACCAGGTGGCATGCCTACCGGATGCACCCGGTATCTTCCACCATGGCCTCACTGTACGGTATGTGCTTTAGTAAGGGGTTGACAACTTACTGAACCATACCCTACCCGCGGCAGGGACAAGTGGTAGTACAAAACAAAAATAGGGAAGTTACTGATCAAGACTCGACCTATGACCGACTCAGGTGGTCCAAGTATTCTTCGAATGATAGCATAACCAAAAACATTCCATAGACAGACAGAGTCATTGCTCATCAAACTCATCATGCCATACCGGACACCCTCGTCCCGACGAGGAACTAGGGACAAGCTCGTGTCTACCCGAGACCACGACTTTCCCGGCTTCCTCCCGGTATGCATGAGAAGTTCACGAGGATGATCACTAACACCAGCACATCCATCACCAAAAGTAAAGCATTTCCAAAGTGCACTCATGTGCGAGACTTAATCGATACATACAAAATAATGCATGTTCCAAGTCAAAGTGGTGTCGTCACCGTATCAAACACCACACAAAAATATTATGCCAGAGTTCAGAAATGCTTGCCTTTAAGAGTATGCAAAGGGTGCAGTTTTTTTGAAAGCTTTACTTCTTTCTCCATCTTCCTATTTTGCAAAATGTTCAAATAACAAATATTTCAAACACAGTACAAAAAGTTGTCTCAAATATTTTTGAAATAAATCTTAAAATAAACTAGATGAAATTTGAGTGCGGTAGGAATAGAATCAACTCATTTGGAGTTTTATTTTAGAAGATATAGCCAGTCAAAGATCAGTCAAACTTCTATTTTTAATAAAAACCAGAAAAAGAAAACGTTCGGGAGAGAATACGCTTTCGCAGCAGAGGAAACGTACTCAGGACGTCTGCGCCTTCACTTAACCAGAGTGGACGGTGCGCGGGTCACTGACAGCGGGTCCAGAGGGCCTACTGGTCAGGTTTGACCGTTCTTCCCTCTCCCTCCTCTCCTCTGCCCTACGGGAGCGGGACTCCGGCGATCGCCGTCGATGAACGGCAGCTCCTCATGGGCACCTGAGGGCGGGGATGGAACGGCCAGACTGGGGCGGTCCTCTTGGTGGTCGTCGGGTCGACGGTGGTGGGAGGAGTCGCCGACGGCGAGCTCCGCGGCGGAGGGAGCTACGGGAGTGAAGTGAGTTTTGGGTTCCGGTGGTCTCCGATCGAAGCTGAGGTGCTGGGCAGCTCCGCAAGGACGAGGGGAAGCGGTTGGTGGCGCTGGATGGGCGGGAGAGTGGCTGGTTGCGGCGGATGGCACCGGATGGCAGCGGCGGCCGAACCGGCCGGAGTTGGGGAAGATGGCCTCCCCCGGCCAATCCACTGCTTGGGGAGCTCTAGGGGGAAGGCTTGAGGTTGCCTGAGGTCTTGAACGAGCTCGGGGACCCCTTAAATAGGCGCTCAAGGCTGGACCGCGGCGGCTGTGGATAAGATCGCCGGCGATAGCCGTGCTGTAGCTGCAGGGCGACGTGGCGGCGACGAGCGCTTGTCGACGAGCTTCGGGATAAGCTTGAGCTGTTCATAGGGGCAGCTGGCGTGCTGGTGTGGTTTGGGCGGCGCCGTCCACGGCAGAGGCTCGCTGCCGACACCGGCGTGCCGCCAAAAGCTCTGCCAGCGGCGCTGTAGGGTGCCAGGGGTGGCGTGGAGGGCGGGCGAGGCTAGTGCGCGGTTCAGCAGTCGAGCAGGGGCCAGGGACGGGTCGCGTCGAGTGCGGCAGTGCGACGCGGCGGCTCAGTGCGCGCGCGTGCAAAACGTGCGATCTGGGCGCGCCCAGAGCACGCACGGAACCTGCTCGACGAAATGCCAGGGCGGCCTAGAGTGCGAGGGTGAGGCTGGCAATTAACAGGACTAGGGTAGAGATAGCTAGGAATTTAGTGGACAAGGTTGCTGGGTCATTGGAGCAAGGTCATAGTGCAAACTAGGAAACATGCCCAAAACTGACTGTGCTCACCAAGTGTTCGACAGAATGCCAAGTGCACTTAGGCAACTCTTGGAGTGGTCAAAATCTCCAGATCAGAGTCTCTTTAGATGTAGGAGATGATGGCAAGATCATTTGGGCAAAACCAGAAACTTGTTAGTGCAAGTTTTGCAAAACTCCAGTTTTGGACAGAAGGAAAATGGTCTCATTGCATGCACTTAAAATCCTCCAATGGGTCCAATCTCCTGGACTTAAGGGTTTTATAGGGAGGGCTTCAAGCAGGAAAAAGCTCATGGGCACTAGAGCAGAATAAGATAGGGTTGCAGTACAAATCATCAAACTGGACCAGAATGGGAAAGAGGTTGATTCACTCAAATGTTTCAAAGAACAACACTGCGTTTTTGCATGAAGTTGAATTGTATGCATCTACTGACATCTCCAAACACTTGGAAGAATTTTTAAAGAAATATTTAAATAGGTTGCAGTGCAAAAATGCCTACTGGACCAGATTGGAAAAGTTGGTGTAGAGCTCAAAATCTCCAATGGCCAAAAGATATTTTTGCATAAAAGTGATGTGGAGACATCACATTACATCCCCAAATTTTGGTGGAAATTTTAAATGCATTTGTCAAATGGTTGTAGTGCAAAACAGGCTCCAAATTCAAAAGAGATCATTTTAAAAGAATAAAGTTCTGAGAAAACAAATCTTGCAATTAAACCCACTGATAAAGAATTGTTTTATAGGGAGAGCATATAAGTCCAATAATACTTTTGTAGAGTTTCCACTTTGAGGTAAAAATTCACAATATCAAAAAGGATAAATCTTGACAAATGGAAAAGTTTTATTTCCTGGCAAAATTTTAATTGATAAAACAAGGTCAAAATTTTGGGGTGTCACAAGCATTAGTCATAAAGAACTCACATACTTATTGCAAAAATTTATTAGCCTTCAAAACAAAGTACTACACGCATGCTCCTAGGGGAAGGGTTGGTAGGAGTTAACCATCGCGCGATCCCGACCTCCACACAAAGGATGACAATCAAAAAATAAATCATGCTCCGACTTCATCACATAACGGTTCGCCTTACGTGCATGCTACGGGAATCACAAACTTTAACACAAGTATTTCTACAAATCCACAATTACTCACTAGCATGACTCTAATATCACCACCTTTATATCGTAAAACTATTGCAAGGAATCAAACATATCATATTCAGTGATCTACAAGTTTTATGTAGGATTTTATGACTAACCATGTGAATGACCAATTCCTGTCATCTCTCTAAATAGATATAAGTGAAGCAAGAGAGTTTAATTCTTTCTACAAAAGATATGCGCACTCTCTAGCAAATATAAGTGAAGCAAAAGAGCATTCTATAAATGGCAGTTTTCTATGTGTAGGGAAACAGGCAATCCAAACTTCAAATGATATAAGTGATGCACATGAAGCATTCTATAAAGCCATACTCAAAAGATATAAGTGAAGTGAAATGAGGATTCTATAAATCAACCATGGACTATCTCATACTAGCATGGTGCATAAAAGAAAAAGGGAAAATTAAATGCAAAAGAAGCTCCAAGATTTGCACATACCACATGAACGAAACGAAACCGAAAACATACCGATACTTGTTGAAGAAAGAGGGGACGCCTTCCGGGGCATCCCCAAGCTTAGACGCTTGAGTCTCCTTGAATATTTACATGGGGTTCCTTGGGCATCCCCAAGCTTGAGCTCTTGCCTCTCCTCCTTCTCCTCATATCGAGACCTCCTCGATCTTTGATTACTTCATCCACACAAAACTCAACAAAAAGTTCGGTAAGATCCGTTAGTATAATAAATCAAATCACTACTCTAAGTACTGTTGCAAACCAATTCATATTTTGTTTTTGTATTGTAGCTACTGTAATATAACTTTTCCATGGCTTAATCCACTGATAGAAATCGATAGTTTCATCAAAACAAGCAAACCGTGCATCGAAAACAGAATCTGTCTTAAACAGGACAGTCTGTAGTAATCTGAACATTAACCATACTTCTGGTACCGAAATAATTCTGAAAAAATTAGGAACAATAAACAATTTGTATAGAAAGACAGTGCAAAAAGCTTCAGAACCATTTGACGTTCCAGTAAAAAATGTAAAATCGCGCACTACAGCAAAAGTTTCTGTTTTGCACCGCACAAACCAACAAGCAATGTAAACATCCTAAAGGCAAATCTTGGCACATTATTTTTATAATACAATGGATTTATACAAGGGGATAATTATTTTTGTTGAAAATTTTCTGTAATTAAGATTCACAAAGTTTCCATGAGCATGAAAAAAGTTCAAGGAGCTCCCCCACTTCAACAATGCTTGTCTCTCTCACTTTCACTTTCCTTTTTGAAAAGTTTTGGGTTCCCCTCTATATTTTTTTGTTTTTAAACTTTATAAAAGCACTCAACAGAAATAAATGACTCTTTAAAACTTCCGGGTTGTCTCCCTGGCAGCGCTTTTGATACGTCTCCAATGTATCTATAATTTTTGATTGTTCCATGCTATATTATTATCTGTTTTGGATGTTTATGGGCTTTATTAAACACTTTTATATTATTTTTGGGACTAACCTATTAACCCAGAGCCCAGTGCCAGTTTCTGTTTTTTCCCTTGCTTCAGTGTTTCGTAGAAAAGGAATATCAAACGGAGTCCAAACGGAATGAAACCTTCGGGAAAGTTATTTTTGGAACGGAAGCAATCCAGGGGACATGGAGTACATGTCCGGGAATCAACGAGGAGAGCACGAGGTAGGAGGGCGCGCCTACCCCCCAGGCGCGCCCTCCACCCTCGTGGCTCCCCTGACCGACTTCTTTCGCCTATATATATATATCCATATACCCTAAAAACATCGTGGAACAGAATAGATCGGGAGTTCCGCCGCCGCAAGCCTCTGTAGCCACCAAAAACCAATCGGGACCCTGTTCCAGCACCCTGCCAGAGGGGGGAACCCTCACCGGTGGCCATCTTCATCATCCCGGCGCTCTCCATGATGAGGAGGGAGTAGTTCACCTTCGGGGCTGAGGGTATGTACCAGTAGCTATGTGTTTGATCTCTCTCTCTCTCTCTCTCTCTCTCTCTCTCTCGTGTTCTTGAGGTGATACGATCTTGATGTATCGCGAGCTTTGCTATTATAGTTGGATCTTATGATGTTTCTCCCCCTCTACTCTCTTGTAATGGATTGAGTTTTCCCTTTGCAGTTATCTTATCGGATTGAGTCGTTAAGGATTTGAGAACACTTGATGTATGTCTTGCCGTGCTTATCTGTGGTGACAATGGGATATCACGTGATCCACTTGATGTATGTTTTGGTGATCAACTTGCGGGTTCCGCCCATGAACCTATGCATAGGGGTTGGCACACGTTTTCGTCTTGACTCTCCGATAGAAACTTTGGGGCACTCTTTGAAGTACTTTGTGTTGGTTTGAATAGATGAATCTGAGATTGTGTGATGCATATCGTATAATCATACCCACGGATACTTGAGGTGACATTGGAGTATCTAGGTGACATTAGGGTTTCGGTTGATTTGTATCTTAAGGTGTTATTCAGTACGAACTGTATGATAGATCAAATGGAAAGAATAGCTTCGTGTTATTTTACTACGGACTCTTGAATAGATCGATCCGAAATAGTAACTTTGAGGTGGTTTCGTACCCTACCATAATCTCTTCGTTTGTTCTCCGCTATTAGTGACTTTGGAGTGACTCTTTGTTGCATGTTGAGGGATAGTTATATGATCCGGTTATGTTATTATTGTTGAGAGAACTTGCACTAGTGAAAGTATGAACCCCAGGCCTGGTTTCCTAGCATTGCAATATCGTTTACGCTCGCTTTTATCATTAGTTACCTTGCTGTTTTTATATTTTCAGATTACAAAAACCTATATCTACCATCCATATTGCACTTGTATCACCATCTCTTCGCCGAACTAGTGCACCTATACAATTTACCATTTTATTGGGTGTGTTGGGGACACAAGAGGCTCTTTGTTATTTGGTTGCAGGGTTGCTTGAGAGAGACCATCTTCATCCTATGCCTCCCACGGATTGATAAACCTTAGGTCATCCACTTGAGGGAAATTTGCTACTGTCCTACAAACCTCTGCACTTGGAGGCCCAACAACATCTACAAGAAGAAGGTTGCGTAGTAGACATCAAGCTCTTTTCAGGCGCCGTTGCCGGGGAGGTGAGTGCTTGAAGGTATATCTTTAGATCTTGCAATCGAATCTTTTAGTTTCTTGTTTTATCACTAGTTTAGTCTATAAAAGAAAACTACAAAAAAATGGAATTAAGGGTGCCTCATATGCTTCATCTTTTTAATGTCTTTCGTGAAAATGATGGGAAGGAAAATTGTGCTCAAGTACTAGAAGAAGAAGTACATAGAATGCTTGGCATAAAATATGTGAATGATGAGCATGATTGCAATGTTGTTAGTATGAATTCTTTGAATATCCATGATGCTAATGATATGCAAAGCCACAAGCTTGGGGATGCTATGTTTGATGAAGATGATATTTTTTGTCCCCCAAGCTTTGATGAGCAAATTACTATGATGAAAGCATGCCTCCTATCTATGATGATTATTGTGATGACACGTATGCTATAAAGAATAATGATAACCATGAAACTTGTCATCTCGATCTTAATTTTCAATCACATGATAGTTATTTTGTTGAGTTTGCTCCCACTATTCCGAATGAGAAGAATTTTGCTTATGTGGAGAGTAGTAAAGTTTCTATGCTTGTGCATCATGAAAATAATGCTTTATGTGATAGTTATATGGTTGAATTCATTCATGATGCTACTGAAAATTATTATGAGGGAGGAACATATGCTTGTAGGAGTTGCAATAATATCAAGTTTCCTCTCTATGTGCTTAAAATTTTGAAGTTATGCTTGTTTTGCCTTCCTATGCTAGTTGATTATTGTTCCCATAAGTTGTTTGCTCACAAAATCCCTATGCATAGGAAGTGGGTTAGACTTAAATGTGCTAGTCATATTCTTCATGATGCTCTCTTTATGTTTCAATTCTTATCTTTTATGTGAGCATCATTGAAATCATCATGCCTAGCTAGGGGCGTTAAACGTTAGCGCTTGTTGGGAGGCAACCCAATTTTATTTTAGTTTCTTGCTTTTTGGTTCTGTTTAGGAATACATAATCTATCTAGCCTCTGGTTAGATGTGGTTTTATGTTTTAATTAGTGTTTGTGCCAAGTAAGACCTATAGGATCATCTTGGATGATAGTTATTTGATCTTGCTGAAAATTCCAGAAACTTTCTGTTCACGAAAACAATTGTTTAAAATCACCAGAACGTGATAAAATACTGATTCCAATTGTAGAAGATCAATAATCAAATTATCTAGGTCTTCCTATTTTGGTAGAATTTTTTGAGTTCCAGAAGTTTGCGTTAGATGCAGATTACTACAGATTGTTCTGTTTTTGACAGATTCTGTTTTTCGTGTGTTGTTTGCTTATTTTGATAAATCTATGGCTAGTATCGGAGGGTATGAACCATAGATAAGTTGGAATACAGTAGATATTACACCAATATGAATTTAGAATGAGTTCACAACAGTACCTAAGTGGTGATTTATTTTCTTATACTAACGGAGCTTACGAGTTTTCTGTTGAGTTTTGTGTTGTGAAGTTTTCAAGTTTTGGGTAAAGATTCGATGGACTATGGAATAAGGAGTGGCAAGAGCCTAAGCTTGGGTATGCCCAAGGCACCCCAAGGTAATATTCAAGGACAACCAAGAGCCTAAGCTTGGGGATGCCCCGGATGGCATCCCCTCTTTCGTCTTCGTTCATCGGTAACTTTACTTGGAGCTATATTTTTATTCACCACATGATATGTGTTTTGCTTGGAGCGTCATTTTATTTTATTAGTATTTGCTTGCGGTTATTTATAATAATGTTTTGCATTTCTATTTTCAATAAAAATGTCAAGGATAGCCTTTACCATGCTTATTTTGCAAGTATACATGTTGCTGTTTCAAAACAGAAAGTTTACCGCTGTTGCAAAAATTCCCTAGAAAAGTCAGAATATGATAAAATGTTGAAACTTTTTGCATATTGAGCTATGATAAATTTTCTACAGTGTGGTAGAATTTCATAATTTTTGGAGCTAGGTAAGTATGGATCTTGCTGCATTCTTTACAGACTGTCCTGTTTAGGCAGATTGCTATTATGTTTGCATTGTTTGCATATGTTTGCTTGTTTAATGATTCTATTAGAGGATAGGACTATAAAATATGCAGAGGCATTTAGTATGCAATGTTGAATAATAATTTTAGTGATTTGCTACAGTGTAGTATGATAAGGTTTTTGCATTGGTTTATGCTAACTTAGCTCACGAGTCCTTGTTGAGTTTGGTGTGGATGAAGCTTTCGAGATTTAGAAAACCGTGATATGAGAGGAATTAAGGAGACACAAAAGCTCAAGCTTGGGGATGCCCAAGGCACCCCAAGATAATATTTCAAGAAGTCTCAAGCATCTAAGCTTGGGGATGCCCCGGTAGGCATCCCACCTTTCTTCTTCAACAATTATCGGTTAGTATCGGTTGAGCCTAAGTTTTAGCTTCTTCACATGATGAGTGCTATCCTTGAAATGCCGTTTTATTTTGTTTTGCTTGCTGTTTGAATAAAATACCAAGATCTGAAATTCTTAAATGTTAGAGAGTCTTCACATAGTTGCATAATTATTAAACTACTCATTGATCTTCACTTATATCTTTCGGAGTAGTTTGTTGTTTGCTCTAGTACCTCACTTATATCCTTTTAGAGCACGGCGGTGGCTTTATTTTGAAGAAATATATGAACTCTCATGCTTCACTTATATCATTTTGAGAGTCTTTAGAACATCATGGTAATTTGCTTTGGTTATGAATTTAGTCCTAATATGATGGGCATCCAAGAGGGATATAATAAAAACTTTCATATAAAGTGCATTGAATACTAAGAGAAGTTTGATTCTTTATGATTGTTTTGAGATATGAAGATGGTGATATTAGAGTCATGCTAGTGGAGTAGTTGTGAATTTGAGAGATACTTGTGTTAAAGTTTGTGATTCCCGTTGCATGCACGTATGGTGAACCGTTATGTGATGAAGTCGGAGCATGATTTATTTATTGATTGTCCTCCTTATGAGTGGCGGTCGGGGACGAGCGATGGTCTTTTCCTACCAATCTATCCCCCTAGGAGCATGCGTGTAGTACTTTGTTTCGATAACTAATAGATTTTTACAATAAGTATATGAGTTCTTTATGACTAATGTTGAGTCCATGGATTATACGCACTCTCACCCTTCCACCATTGCTAGCCTCTCTAAATACCGCGCACCTTTCGCCGGTATCATATACCTTCCTCAAAACAGCCACTATACCTACCTATTATGGCATTTTCATAGCCATTCCGAGATATATTGCCATGCAACTTTCCACCGTTCCGTTTATTATGACACGCTCCATCATTGTCATATTGCTTTGCATGATCATGTAGTTGACATTGTATTTGCGGCAAAGCCACCGTTCATAATTCTTTCATACATGTCACTCATGAGTCATTGCACATCCCGGTACACCGCCGGAGGCATTCATATAGAGTCATATTTTGTTCTAAGTATCGAGTTGTAATTCTTGAGTTGTAAGTAAATAAAAGTGTGATGATCATCATTATTAGAGCATTGTCCCAGTGAGGAAAGGATGATGGAGACTATGATTCCCCCACAAGTCGGGATGAGGCTCCTGACTAAAAAAAGAGAGAGGCCATAAAAAAGGGAGAAAAGGCCAAATAAAAAAATAATTAAAAAAGAGAGAAAAAGAGAGAAGGGGCAATGCTACTATCCTTTTACCACACTTGTGCTTCAAAGTAGCACCATGATCTTCATGATAGAGAGTCTCCTATGTTGTCACTTTCATTTACTAGTGGGAATCTTTCATTATAGAACTTGGCTTGTATATTCCAATGATGGGCTTCCTCAAAATGCCCTAGGTCTTCGTGAGCAAGTGAGTTGGATGCACACCCACTTAGTTTCTTTTTGAGCTTTCATACACTTATAGCTCTAGTGCATCCGTTGCATGGCAATCCCTACTCACTCACATTGATATCTATTAATGGGCATCTCCATAGCCCGTTGATACGCCTAGTTGATGTGAGACTATCTTCTCCTTTTTGTCTTCTCCACAACCACCATTCTATTCCACCTATAGTGTTATGTCCATGGCTCACGCTCATGTATTGCGTGAAAGTTGAAAAAGTTTGAGAACATCAAAAGTATGAAACAATTGCTTGGCTTGTCATCGGGGTTGTGCATGATTTAAATACTTTGTGTGATGAAGATAGAGCATAGCCAGACTATATGATTTTGTAGGGATAACTTTCTTTGTCCATGTTTTATTTTGAGAAGACATGATTGCTTTGTTAGTATGCTTGAAGTATTATTGTTTTCATGTCAATATTAAACTTTTATCTTGAATCTTATGGATCTGAATATTCTTGCCACAATAAAGAAAATTACATTGAGAATTATGTTAGGTAGCATTCCACATCAAAAATTCTGTTTTTATCATTTACCTACTCGAGGACGAGCAGGAATTAAGCTTGGGGATGCTTGATATGTCTCCAACGTATCTATAATTTTTGATTGTTCCATGCTATATTATTATCTGTTTTGGATGTTTATGGGCTTTATTAAACACTTTTATATTATTTTTGGGACTAACCTATTAACACAGAGCCTAGTGCCAGTTTCTGTTTTTTCCCTTGTTTCAGTGTTATGCAGAAAAGGAATATCAAACGGAGTCCAAACGGAATGAAACCTTCAGGAGAGTTATTTTTGGAACGGAAGCAATCCAGGGGACTTGGAGTACACGTCAGGGAATCAACGAGGAGAGCACGAGGCAGGGGGGCGCGCCTACCCCCCAGGCGTGCCCTCCACCCTCGTGGGCCCCTCGTGGCTCGCCTGACCGACTTCTTTCGCCTATATATATCCATATACCCTAAAAACATCGTGGAATAGAATAGATCAGGAGTTCCGCCGCCGCAAGCCTATGTAGCCACCAAAAAAACAACCGGGACCCTGTTCCGGCACCCTGCCGGAGGGGGAACCCTCACCGGTGGCCATCTTCATCATCTCGGCGCTCTCCATGAGGAGGAGGGAGTAGTTCACCCTCGGGGCTGAGGGTATGTACCAGTAGCTATGTGTTTGATCTCTCTCTCTCTCGTGTTCTTGAGGTGATACGATCTTGATGTATCACGAGCTTTGCTATTATAGTTGGATCTTATGATGTTTCTCCCCCTCTACTCTCTTGTAATGGATTGAGTTTTCCCTTTGAAGTTATCTTATCGGATTGAGTCTTTAAGGATTTAAGAACACTTGATGTATGTCTTGCCGTGCTTATCTGTGGTGACAATGAGATATCACGTGATCCACTTGATGTATGTTTTGGTGATCAACTTGCGGGTTCCGCCCATGAACCTATGCATAGGGGTTGCACTACAAAAAAATACACTTTTGTGATGATACGTGGTTGTCACAGTAGGTCGCGTTTTTTGTCATGCATGTACATCCATGACAATTTTATGACAGAATCAAGATAGTCATACCTGTGCTGTCGTAGAAGTGTTCCATGACATTACCAAAATTATCATCACGGAAGTGTGCACTTCCATGACCATAAATCGCGCGTCACAGAAGTGCTTTCGTCAAGGGTGACCGACACGTGGCATCCACCGTAACGGAACGCCGTTAAGCTATCGGGTCGGGTTTTGGATCCGATAACCCGTTAACAGCCCCGACCAATGGGGATTTTCCACGTGTAAAATCATCATTGGCTGGAGGAAACACGTGTCGGCTCATCGTTGGGACAGATGTCATCCACTCACTGGACAGAAGGCGCCTATGATACGTCGACACGTGGCACGGCCCAACAGAGGCCCATTCCTGTGAAAAGGCCGGCCCGTTTGACTTGGTCAAAAGGTGGCGGGCCGGCCCATGGAAAGCCTGTTAACGGCCTGTTCGCATATAGCCCATTTACAGCCCGCTAACCCAAGGCCCGTTACACCCTATCCGAATTAGGCCCAGTAGCGTCATCTGGGCCATCCAATATGATTCCAGCCCGTTTTCACTTCTGGCCCATGTATGGCCCATGACATCTTTCGGCCCATATGAGGCCCTATGTAACTCTTGGCCTATTAACGGCCCGTGGTGAAACTGGCCCGTAATGAACAGTGTATCACTTTACACCCATTAATGGCCCGTGGTGAAACTGGCCCGTAATGAACAGTGTATCACTTTATACCCATTAACGGCCCGTTATTCCGTTGGGCCGTTTCCAGCCCATGTTATCTTTCGGCCTTCTCAGAGCCCATTTATTCTTGGGCTCATTTCCAGCATTCGTTTACTTACGGCCCGTTACTGTCATTTTCTGCTTGTGGGCCAAATTCAGCCCGTGGTTACAGTCGGCCCGTTTGTGGTCCGTTAATACGTTGGGCCGTTTTCATAGCGTCATCAAATACGGCCTATTAACGATGGCCCGTTATGGTCGGCCCATGAACGGATGATTCCAACTCTAGCCCGTTTACGGCCATAATGCGGCCTGTTATTGGCCCATGTTTGGCCAATCGATCATACGGCCCGTATAAGGTTCATTGATGATACGGCCCGTAGAAGGCCCATTGTTTCTAGGGCCCGTAGAAGGCCTACTGTTTCTACGGCCCGTAGAAGGCCCACTGTTTCTACGGCCCGTAGGAGGCCCAGTGTCACTAACGTAAATATTAGCCCATGGTTATTGTGGCCTAGTTTTAAAAAATAGGTTATTGCAGCCACTAGCAAACCGCGGAAAAAGAACTGCACTGACTACAAGGAAACAAATAAACAAGACAACAAGGAAATAAATAAGCAAGCAACTTATGCTAGGCTATCACGGCTATTACACATATTACATCCACTATCAAAGTTCGCCACCAGTGCAAATATAGGGAACAAAGCAGCATATAAACGCCGCAGCAAAACAAGTCCAGAACTGAAACCACTTCAGAAGAGTTCAAGAAACAATATCCTGGGTACCCATAATGCTGGCAAGATGCTTAGCAAGCTTATTAACTTTCTCTTGTTTGGCGCTTAAATCCTCCAGCGCTTGCTGTTGCACAAGAAAGTACGCATCTGAATTCTGCAGGGATTTCCTCAGTCCTTCGGCTTCTTGCCGCAGCACAGCTCACTGATGCCTTTCAGCTTGTAGCTGAGACTGAAGAAGCCGAAGTGATTCAGGCAGCGAGTTCGAAGAGCTTGTGCCAGCGGTACTAGCCAGTAACTCGAACACTACATCAACGCAGGACTGTGGGGTTTTCTCACTGTCTACAAGATCGTTTTTATCACCTTTCTTGGATACCAACAGGGTTGTCTCACTATCTTGAACCTTATCTGCATTACTTTCTCTACCATTGCATAGTGGGGTGCTCTTCTCCAATATTCTGTTTGCATACTACAAGAGAAACAAGCAGACACATCACAGGTTTAGCTTGTAGTATACGAAACTCATTTTGGTAAACCGGTTCAGTAGTAAGGTGGACAGGATAACAACATGAAACAAACATATATCTATGTACTATGGTCACTGTATTGTCCATATCATTCTAGTTTATGTTCCCTAATCAAGATAGAGACACAGTTCAACTCATATATTTTTAAGACACAACAGCATAGACAGAATATAAGTGTGAGAAACTACACAGCATTGGCAGCACTTGTAATGTGCATCACATGAGAACATAACTGTTTATACAACTTAAACTGAAATCAACATAGAGCAAGAAGTTAGAACAACAATCCAGTTAAAGAAATAGGTTTAAAACATACCTGTTGCGCCATTGGAGTTTCAATTGGATCCTTCAAATTCGAAAGTAGTTGGTATGAGTAAATACAGTGATGCAACAACAAAGGAGTATGGACCATAGCTACGGAATCTGACCTGAGAACAATTGTTCTTCTGCTTTAAATGTGGAGTTTGGGTTAGCTGTGGTGGTCTTCGTGCTTTGGGCACTGCAGTAGCTTTACAAACTGCTCGTGTGGGGGTACTCTATGGTGGACATGGTGCTTTGTCAACTATAAGTGGGTTACTATCCGCTGGGGTTGCGGTTAGATGGGTTGTAACTGGTTCTCTGCCCAACGGTGTAAGTGTGCAATCTGGAAGAGTCTCGATTATGTGTGGTGGGGCTAGTTTGTGGGCCAGTACAACCATGGTTCTATCTGCATCGACGGGTAGCACTGTCTTTTGTCAAGAACGGGTTTTTGCTCCCTTAGATACTGCCATCACCCCCTCCAATTCAAATGGCTGATAAACAAGAAAAGAAATTGAATGTACAGACATTGTAGGATAGACAGATGTGGTAATTCACATATATGTTGTCTAACCAAACATGGCAGCATGACACAATTTTACATATATGATGCCTAACTAAACAGGATAGCATGACACAGTTTCAGATATATGATGGATAACTTAACAGGATATAATGGCATAATTCAACATATGATGAGTACCTAAACATGATGACATGACAAAACTATATGATGTCTTTCGAAAATAGGTTGGAATGAAATAATTCACATACATGTTGTCTAAGTATACAAGATGGCATGATATAATTGACATAATTGATTCATATACTAAGCAGCTGGCACTCGCATGTATGATCTCTAAACTAAGCAGATAGAATTCAATATTGTGCATATGATGTCTAAACTAAGCAATGCCAGACACCATATGCATCATATGAGAAATATAAACATTGCAACTTAGAGCATACACCTCAGGTGGGATATAGGACTGGTCATCTGTCTCTGAATCCTCCTCTGAGGAGCTCCTTGTAACCATCGAGATATATGCTTCAACAGGTACCATTGCCTGCTCTGAAGACCTTGTTTTCACTCCAGATTTTTCCATAACCGGCTCAAATGGCTGATACACATGAAGAGTAGTTCAATATACACAGATTGTCGACAAATGGAATACGTAATGAAAAAAAGATGGCATGAGATAATTCACATATATGATGCCTGGCTCCATGGCGGTGCATAATTCACATATATGATAACTGGCTGAAAAACATGGCATTGCATAATTCACATATCTGATATAGAAAGCAAACATGAGGCATTCACACAAAGCATGTCTAATCTAAGCAGATGGCATGGCAATGCAAGACACCATATGCATGATATGAGCAATATAACCCAGCCAAGTTAGAGCATGCACCTCCGGGGGGGATACGACCGGTCATCTCTCTCTGAATCCTCCTCTGAGGAGCTATCTGTAACCAGCAAGAAATCTACATCGACAGGTAGCACTGACTGCTCAAAAGACCTTGTTTTCACTCCAGATTTTCCCATGACCGACTCAAATGGCTGATGCACAGGAAGAGTAGATGAATGTATAAACATTGTTGAAAAATGGAATACATTATGGAAAAAAATATGGCACAATACAATTCACATATACGATGACGGGCTAAACAGGATGGCATTGCATGATTCACGTATATGATGCCTGGCTAAAGAAGATGGCATTGCATAATTCCCATATACTCCCCCCGCTCCTAAATATTTGTCTTTTTAGAGATTTCAAATGGACTACCACATACAGATGTATATAGACATATTTTAGAGTGTAGATTCACTCATTTTGTTCCGTATGTAGTCACTTGTTGAAATCTATAAAAAGACAAATATTTAGGGATGGTGGGAGTATGATATAGAAACCAAACATGTGGCATTCACACAAAGCAAATCTAAACTAAGCTGATAACATATAAGATGTATAATGTAAGCAATGCAAGGCGCCATATGCATGATATGACCAACATCAACATGCCAGGTTAGAGCAAACACCTCAGGTGGTAAACAGGCGTGGTCGGCTCCTTTTGAATCTCCATCTGAACAGTTATCTTCCTCTGGAATACAATCTGGAAATGCAGGAGGGGAGGGGGCACTTCGCCCACCATGGAGCAGCGTCTGCATGAAATTATATTCGCACGCAACGGTCTTCTCTTTTTCTCTACATGTTCAGTATGATTGTGTACAATATCTGACATGCATAATAAAAAAATAGTTAGATTTTGTAAGGCCTAAGGGGTGCATGCAAAAATCAAGACTGATGGTAGCAAACGAGTGGATGGATCCAAAACTAATGATAGCAGGTAGCTTATAGCTTCAGTTTAAAAAGATAGACAATGGATCATCTATTGTTTGTTGCCCACCCAACATGAACCACATAGAAGACCCCAGATGAACCAGATAGTAGACAGATACTATTCGTTGCTGGCTCGATATGAGACCCATGGGCAATTCAAAACTCAAGATTGAACGATAAAGTAGCAGGTAATAATAACCGATGTATAACGTAAGCAAACACGAAAGACTGCGACCTCTCTTCCGTAACTGGGTAGTCCTCGGGTTCATCTGCTCAGTCGATGATGGTAATGCAGTTGGCGTGGCTGCCGGCAACGGGGAAGATGATCTGAGGCAGTGAAAGGAAGTCTGCAGGGGGATCTCTACTGCAGTGAACGCTTCTGTCGATGGTGCACCTCAGGTGGGGTGGATGATGGCACGGAACGAGCAGGACATAACACACAGAGTTTTCTTTGACGCCTATCTGAAAATGAAGTAAATCTGTAAGGGCTCCTTAGAATTGGAGGATTCTATAAACGGAGGGACAGGAAAAACACAGGAATAGGATAGGAATGCACGTGCAAAACAGAGCATTTGGAAACATAAGATTTCAGTCAACCTGGGTGTTTGGCTCACATGAATTGGAAGAACAGAGGAATGGAGAAACAAAGTGATGCGACGAGTGTACAACCTCTTTGGCATAGCCTTGTGGACCTCAACATCATTGATTTGAACGTGGAGGATGGTGATGATGCTGGTGTGACTGTCGGAGGCGGGGAAGAAGATCCGAGGCCTCTGGAAACGGCGCCGAGGGTACTGCTCCGCTGTGATGGACGGTAATGTCGTTGGAGCAGCTCCGCTAAGGTGTACGGCGACGAGGCTGAAGCATGACAAGACAGACAACGTTAATCTGAACTGGGACCCTAATATCATCTGCAATAGATGATGTAAAATACATCACCAAAAAGTGCTAGATGTAAAACGCATCAGCCGCGCCACGGCCGCTCCGACAGATGTTGTAAGTACTGTTCACTCTGAACTTAACTGAAGAAAATGAACTTCACAGTCGAAACTGATTGAACTAGTAATAGAGCATTGCAATTGATGTTTAGGGCGTTCGAGCACTAGTAGTAGAGAAGCAGTGATCTAAATCAGCAGACGCTCGAGCAGGGAACGCACTAGCAGAGAGCAAGTCATGCAGTAGCACCGCGAGCGAGTGCTAAAGCAACAACTCCTGTAGCTGCCGGAGGTCGTGCAGCAGCAGCAGCGCAAGCGAGAGCAAGAGCAGAGCAGCAACACGAACGAAAGCAGGAGCAGTGCAGCAGCGCGACCAACAGCAAGAACAGAGCCGCAGCGCGAGCGAGAGCCAGAACAGCTGCAGCTAGTGCCGTTGTGGAAGTCGCCGCCGAGGAAGCAACAACATGGGGGAGAGACGCCGTGGATGATGTGGCCGGTGACGGCGCCGTCGATGGAGACACGCCATGTCTGCTCGGTATCGAGCACCGGCAGCCCCGTGAGATCGAATAAAAGATAAAATGCAGCGGTGAGTGCAGAACCTCCTTGGTGGCACCGAGTTGGCCTCGGCTTCATCGGAGGAATTGGTGAGGGTGCTGCGGTTCCGGTGGGGCAGGTCAAGACGGCGCTGTGGGGATTGAGGTGGCGTGATAGACGAGGCGAACATCGGGGCAGCTCCTTGGAGGTGGAGGACAGGGCAGCTGATCCGGTGGGACGACGAGATCGACAATGGATCCTCATCCGGTGCGGTGGATGAGGGACGACGAGCTGTTGCGGTGGACGACGTAGTCGGGGAAGAGTCTCTGGCTGGGCGGCGGTCGGGAGGCCGATGGAGGAGTGTGGGGTTTCGCGGGTTTTGGCGGCCTCGGTGTACGAATGGGGGGGCGAAGGGGGAGGGGGAGCCAAGCTTAGGGATGCGCTTGTCTGAAATGTAGGGTAAGTTACCAGCGTACCCCCACCGGTTTTGACACCGCGACGTGGAGCTTCATTTCCGGCTGAGGGGTAGAAGGGGGATTTCGCGTGTCTGGGCTGCGGGAGCGATTTCGGATGAGGAGGGAGTTCTCGCGCGCGTCCAAATTTCGGGATAACAAGGCGCGGCGCGGGTTGATGAAGCGGGAGTTTCAAAGCGGGTGAGACAAAAGATACTCGAGCTTGAAAATTTTGGGATAACAAGGTGCGGATTCCTTGTTCGGCAGAACAAACTGACCGTGTAAAAAAACAATTCATACAAGACATAAGAGAGTCATGTCCCCTTTTACTATATTGCTATAGATGCCATTGAAAAACTACAAGAAAAATGTAAAAAAAATCGGGAGAACAAGATTACCCTGCACAGTACCAAATCGATTCGCACTTCCTTCAACAACAACAAAAACAAATCAATTCCCACCAAAGAAAGAGTAATGTCCCTTTTTATATGATTACAGATGCCATGATCTTGAATTTCAATTTTTGAATCCACGTTATGTTGAATTCGAATATATCGTTAGGTGACCTTACGGTTTATAATTGATGTAGTCGTACATTTTGATATTCCATCATATATGAACATTTTACTCCACCATGTGAACATATATATTGTCGTCTACCATATGGACTAAATTTGAATCAATTTTCCTTATTTGAATACGATTGTTGTCAAGTTATACAATAATTTAAGTATTATCTTGATAACAAAAAACATACATATAGCAGTAATCATATTTCACTATGAACTACATGTACCATACGCTCTCCAATTCAAATATTTGTATCCATTTTATGTTGAATTCAAATCATAGTACATTATTGGTCTAGGTAGCGAGATGTTTGGGATAATCTAAACCCTGTTTTCATACGTATAATTTTTGGCTGAACTGGGACAAGTTTTGGTATAAGCCTCTTTCAAAACCGGAGATTCTCTCAACAAGCCTCGTGGTTCCGAGAGGGAACGTGTCACCTTTGTGTGCGAAACGATATACGCTGCCTCCCCCTTGATTTTATTTACAGAGGCAACATAGAACTATATGAGTGCCCTGTTAAATTTTGGAATTATTTCGGGTTCATTTGGCCTTTTTATACATTAATTGAGTTTATGGAGTTTTAATGTGCATAATCTAAATATGAATTGCATGCACATGCTCCGGCGCACCAAAGTGGGTTAAAAATCACATGTGTGTCCTTGGTTGAATTTCTAGGTCCCATGGAAGAAATGAGAATGAAATCAAACATCTGGGCGTCATGACTCGGCCGAGAACATCGAGAAACTTTGATTTTAAATTCATGTAAATCCAAAACTCGCCTGGAAATCATGAAACTTGGCATGGTGTCATGTCATGGCACTAACATGTTGTGGTAAAAAATTGGGCCGATTTGGAAGCTCGTGGTTCTAAGAGGGAACGTGCCACCTTTGAGTGTGAAATGATATACGCTGCCCCCTGAGTTTCTTAACAAAGGCAACATAGAACTACATTAGTGCCCTGTTAAATTTTGGAATTATTCCGGGTTCGTTTGTCGTTTTTATACATTAATTGAGTTTCTGGTCATTTAATGTGCATAAGTCAAATTTGAACTACAAGCACATGCTCTCGTGCACCAAAGTTGGTTGAAAAATCACATTTGTGTCCTCTGGTGAATTTCTAGGTCCCATGCAAGAAATGAGAATAAAATTAAAACATCTGGGCATCGTGGCTCGGCCGAGAACATTGAGAAACTTGGTTTTAAAATTCTTGTAAATCCAAAACACGTCTGAAAATCATGAAACTTGGCATGGATGTCATGTCATGGTACTACCATGTTGTGGTAAAAGAATTGGCCGAATAGGAACATATTTTGGTATAAGCTTCTTGCAAACCGAAGCTTCTCTCAAGAAGGCTCGTGGTTCGAGAGGGAACGTGCCACCTTTGAGTGCAAAACGATATACGTTGTCCCCCTTGAGTTTATTTACAAAGGCAACATAGAACTACATGAGTGCCTTGTTAAATTTTGGAATTATCCGGCTTCGTTTGGCCTTATTTACACATTAATTGAGTTTTGGTCATTTAATGTGCATAATACAAATTTGAACTACAAGCACATGCTCCCGTGCACCAAAGTTGGTTGAAAAATCACATTTGTGTGCTCGGGTGAATTTCTACTCCCTCCTTCCATCTATATAGGTCCTAATGTGTTTTTCGAGGCTAACTTTGACCAAACGTTAGAGCAATAATATATGACATGCAACTTAAACAAAGCATACCTTCAAATTTGTATGTCAAAGGAGCTTCCAATAATATAATTTTCATAGTATACATCTCATGTGCTATTAATTTTGTCAATAGTCAAAGGCTGTCTTGAAAAACACATTAGGCCCTATATAGATGGAAGGAGGGAGTAGGTCCCATGCAAAAAATGAGAATAAAATTCAAACATCTGGGCATCGTGGCTCGGTCGAGAACATTGAGAAACTTGGTTTTAAAATCATGAAACTTGGCATGGTGTCATGTCCTGGTAGTACCATGCCGTGGTAAAAGAAATTGGCCGAATAGGAACAAATTTTGGTATAAGCTTCTTGCAAATCGGAGCTTCTCTCAAGAAGGCTCGTGGTTCTGGGAGGGAACGTGTCACCTTTGTGTGCATAATTCAAATTTGAAATACAAGCACATGTTCCAGTGCACCAAAGTTGGTTGAAAAATCACATGTGTGTCCTCGGGTAAATTCCTAGGTTCCATGCAAGAAATGGGAATGAAATTCAAAATTCTGGGCGTCGTGGCTGGGTTGCAAACATTGAGAAACTTAGTTTTTTAATTCTTGTAAATCCAAAACACGCATGAAAATAATGAAACTTGGCTTGGTGCCATGACATGGCACCAACATGTTGTGGTAAATTTGCAGTCCGATTTGGAAAGGCGCACAAATTAACAATCAACAAAGTCATTTTGGAACAAGTGTTGTCACGTTACAATCGGAAACACAAGTATTATTGAAACCGTGGACGTTCTACTTACTAGTACCATTTACGTGCCGCCACGCGTCCCCATTTTTTATTAGCTAGGAGGCGCCGTGCAGGGTAGCTATTTGAGTACGAGAGGCGTGCGATCAGACCCCTGCGCGTGCTTATCGGGAGGAGAGCCCTTTGACCTCCATCTGCCGTCCACCTCTCTCCCAAGGTCTCCATTAATGGCGCCCGAGCCTCTGTTTAATGGCGTGGCTATGTCTCACTCGACTGAGATTTAAGAGAGAAAAAAGAAACTCTGAAAGCACGGATCTTGATGTAAGATCCTACGGACCTATATTGCATCTACTGCGACTTATAGCAAGACTGATGAATATATAAGGACGATTAATTTTTTTGATCAAAGAAGGGCTTGCCCCTTCCGATTTTCATTACTGAAAACCACCACAATTCACAAGAAGTTCAGCACAACTCCAGCCTAACACGAAGGACTAAAAGCTACCAGATTGGAATCACAACATCCCAAGAGGCCAACAAAGGCCAAACATCCGCGCTAGAACCCAACATTTCACAACCAACGACACAATCCACATCCTAAACCGATTATTACATCAAAAGAAACCAGGAAACTGAAGGAAGCCCAGCAGCAACTAGAAGAACAGCAACGCCAGGGTCGCCACAGCAAGAGTTTTCTTCATTCCAGCCTCGCAACATTGATCTTCCACAGAAAGATAAGGATGATTAATTGTCTTACATAATTAGAAAGATAATTAAAAAAGCCACATGCGGCTACGCCCGAAATACACAAGGGCAAAAGAAGAAGGAAGACAAGGATCTGGCTCGCTGATCTCTACTTCCTTGATGCGTTGCTGCAGGCCGCGGGAACTAGTCTCCGCGGCAAGCAGCGATGAGCTCTTTCGTGTCCTCAAGACGCTGCTTGAGAACATCCACGGATTCCTCCACCAGCCTTTGGCGCTTGTTGCGGAGCATGTCATTCTCGTCCATAAGTTTCTTGACGATGACGCCGGTCCTCTTCAACAAGGCACTGGTCTCCTCCTGCTGGTCTGCACTTCGGACGATCTTCTCCCTCAGCAGGTCGCGCTCGGCCCGGAGCCTCTTTGCCCTCCCTTAGTTGCCGGATGACGCCGGTAGCCTGTTCAAACGAGGCTTTCATGTCGTCCTGCAACCTCGCCCAGCCGGAGATCTGATCCATCTGGCTATGGACGATCGCATGCATGCGCCTGTAACAGTCGTCGCCTGCCCGCGAGAAATTTTCCCAGGCCGCCGCGACGCGGCGGGACATCTCTGCTGCATTCGTGGCGCGGCGGGACATCTCTGCTGCTTCCGCGGCGCGGCCGGACTAGTCTGCTGCATCGACGGCACGGCGGGACCTCTGTGCTGCTTCGGCGGCGCGGCGGGACCTCTGTACTGCTACTTCCGCGCAGCGGGACATGTCGGCTGCTCTCGCAGCGAGGCGGGACATCTCTCGTGCTTCCGCTTCCATGCTCGCCTCTCCCTGGTGGCAATCTCTCGAGCCAGAACTCACGCTGGCCATGGCAGCCGCAAGGGAAGGATGCTAAATGACTTGTTTGTTTTTGTGGATGAGGAGTTGAGGAGGAATGTGCAGTCATCTTGGCATACTAGTATTTATAACCGAGTACTAATACGCTCCTAAGTGGGAAACCGTTTAAGTTGTGATCGGTGTGAACAGGTTTGCAATTCAATATAGCGTGGTACTAATACGCTCCTAAGTGGGAAACCGTTTAGGTTGTGATCGGTGTGAACAGGTTGGCAATTCAATATAGCGTGGAGTAATTTGGAATGTGATGAGACGCAAGCTCAAAATTTATTGACGGTTCTAGTTTCGAAGTGCGGCACTATTCCCGGATGGAGTACTTCTTTTTCTACTCCCTCCTTTCCGGTTTTATAGGGCTTATCTCAAAATTTTAGTTTTTCCATTTTATAAGGCTCAATTTGGTTGTTCCCCAACACATGTTCAGATTCCAAGGTGCATTAAATCATTGCATGCAAGTATTAAGAGAAAATTGACCAATGCATGTACTTTATGCATGCATGCATTGCAATTAATGCATTGATAAACATAATTTTTTGAGAAAAACAAGAGCATTAATTAGGTGCTTTTGCAAACTACAAAAGATATTCCACCACTCACCATCTTGGTTGGTGAGATTTTTGAATTAAGCCCTATAAACCGGAAAGGAGGGAGTACTGCTGTGTACGTGCAATAACTGCCACCGTCGTATACATATCTTACGGTTAATGGGGCGTTCGACAGGAATAGCCGCGTGGCGAGCTCTAGGCTAGTCTTTTTTTCAGACGCATTAAACCTATCTCTCGGGACTTCTCGCACGCACCATCGTGCCACCCACAAAAAATTGTACTCTGAGTTTAGTAGTACGTTATACAGGAAGAGAAGAGGTGCACGCACACACTCGTCCTCTCACACAAGCGTCTGTTTATTCTCGAAAAGGAGGATGATGACCCCCGGCCTCTGCATCTGGGAGTCACACACGCATCTGTAGCTACGAATTGTAGTGTTCTCAACCATCCGATTGGCTCTATCATGGATGTACCTATATACTAAAACATGTCTAGATACATCTATATTTTGACAAATGGAAGGCATGTATTGTGGAACGGAAGGAGTGCTTGTCATCAAAATGGATAAAAAGGGACATATCTAGAACTAAAATACATCTACATACATCTGCTTTTATCCATTTTGATGACAAGTAGTACTTCTTACCCAAAGGAACTTTATATCCAACAGACACAAAATATCCGTTCGACTGTTGGAAATTAGTGATCTGATGTCGAAGTAATTGCTGCATCGCCACCAAAACCCACCATTTCTTAAGCTAAAGTAGACTAAGGTAATCCCTATATTAGCATATTACTAAGATAAACAGAAGGCACTGTAGAAACATTTAGGACGTGAGCTTGTCAATCTGAATGTGGAGTGACACAAGCTTAGCCCCGGCCAGGAGCTTGGGCGGAACTGTCAAGAAGGTCAGCTCCTGTACGTCGACGTCGCCGGGATCCTTGCTGCTTGTCACCTCCATTTCCACCTTGACGGCATCGGTCGTGCCTTTGGGCTCCCCCGGCGGGCCGTTCGCCCACAGCTTGGCCACGTAGTGCGGCAGTGGGGACGCCCCCGCTCTGATGCAGACGACCGACATGGCGATAGGCGCGCCGATGTCGAGCACGCCGCCGACCAAGAAAAACGCGCGGCGGTCCTCCTCCGCGAACAGTAAGAGCCGTGGCTCCGACAGTGGCACTTGTAGCTGGAGCACCTTGCCGTACTGGATCCTGTGCACGGGCATGGGATGCGCGGTGCTGATGTGGTGGTAGAGCGCCGGCGGCGGGCCTTCGTAGCCGCAGACGGGCACGGGGCATTTGCAGGGCGCGAGCGGACACACGCTCTGGTGATCGATGAGCTTGTGGTAAGTGACGTAGAGCCCACAGCCTTCGTGCGGGCACTCCACCCTCACCGACGAAAGGACGGAGTCCACCGCCGTGTTCTGCACATCGAAGCCACCGCCGTGCTCGCACTTCTGGCACTGCCACTGGTTCCCGGGGCGCTCGACGCGGCAGTCCACGCTGGCCAGGTGCCCTCCCTTGCACTGCAGAAATCAATCGAATAGCACATCAATCAAGAAACCTGCACCTTGCTCAATCAGCCGAACGGACGAGGTGTATTCGAACCTCATACACTGGAGGCGTCAAGGAGCGGAGGCACAAGGGGCAGTGGAGCACGGTGAGGTCCATCGAGACCTTAGAGAGCTCCATCGTCGGGTCCTGTTCGGTCTGCATGATCTCGCCCTCCTCTTGCACAACCATCTCTCGACTTGGGCCGGGGTATTACAAAGCTTTACCGTCACATATTTTATACTACTTCAAGGTGCATTAAATAAACAGATGCAAGTATCAAAAGGAGAGTCACGGCATGCGTGCATGCCTTGTAATTAATGCATCGGTAAACGCAAATTATTGCAATATATCGAGTGCAGTGCTTTGATGTGTCGCCTCAACTCGTACATCAACGAGAAGTTTGATTATCCTCTCCCTCGCGGACTTGACTGCACCTGCCTTTGGCTGTATGACAGGTTGGCCACACACCTGTCGGGCCCACCTGTCATACACGCAAAGGCAGGAGCGTCCCTCGCTCGCCCATGAGCGTGGTGGCTGGCAAGACTAGGAGAAGCTTTCGCTACACGCTCTCCCTCCCGCACGCGGTGGACATGCAGCAGTTAAATCGGTGTCAGATGGCCAGAAGCGTACTGTAGTACTCCTCCAGTGCAGTAGTACTCCATCATTGTTCGACTTCCCAAAGAGGCGAAGAGCCAAGCGCAGCCCGGACGCTCATGTGGCAGTTTCATGTGTAGAGTAGTCTAGGATAGCGTGTACCGTGCCTGTAAGCTTAAAATCGTTGGGGTCGGCTCCATGCTATGTGGCCGTCTCGAAGTTTAAAAAAAATTAAAATAGTCTCCTGGCCCTACCTGACACCCTGGTGATTGTAGTTTGCACGCTCATCTGGTCAAGACAGGAATATATATTTTAATTTGTTTTTTTTCGAAAAGGGGGGACTCCCCGGCCTCTGCATCAGAACGATGCATACGGCCACATATATTTAATTTGTGGTGGGTAAATGTTAGAGGTTGCAGCAAATATATTGTACACTGCGGGTCTTTCAGCCAAGTTTAGAGGCAAGCATGTGGGGCCAGTGCTATGATGTGTCGCGTCAACTCGTACAACGAGGAGAAGCTTGATTTTACTATGCGCCCTCTCCCTCACCCATGCGCGCGGTTGCTCGCAAATAAGGACAGGCTTTTGCTTAGTAGTACTTCAACAACAAGCTATCCGTCCCGCTCGCGGTGGACGGACATGCAGCAGTGGATTCGACACTGTAGAAGCAGTAGTAGTAACATCATTGTTCGTCTTCTCGAAGAGGCGAAGAGCCAAGCGCAAACCGAACGTTGGAGTCGCGAACATTGGAGCACGCATATAGCCAGGCTCTTGCATGAGACAAAATTGCTATGTGAGCCCACTATTGTACTAGTACGTACAACTACTTGCTAGTATAGCCCTGTAAACCAGCAAGGAGTATTTGCCCTTCTTGAGGCGTAGCGTTTCCAGACGGTGCTGGCGACCGCAGGCATCGTAGCCCTCGCCGACGCCTGCTTCGCCTCTTGCATGGACGACATGATGGTCAACTCCATCCGCAAGTTCACCGCCGTCAAGAAGCGCGCGGACGACCTTGCCGTACTGCTCTAGCCCGCGCGCCCAGGCACCTCATTGCCTGCTACCCTCATCGGGCTCCATGGTGACAAACTCTTTCAAGCCCTGGTGGCCCTGCAGGTGCCGGGGGTCGCGACGAAGAATGTGCACCTCGAGGCCGCGCTCGCCGCGCAGTGCCTCGCCATGCAAGAAACCGTCGACCTGCACTCCATGTCTACAAGGAAATCGTCTACATAGGCCACTACAAGGCAAGCGAGGACAGAAAGACGTTGGCCTTCTTCCAGCGGCTGGAATCTTTGGACGCCATTATTCAGAAGCACGTCGACCTGGCCACGAAAGCCGCTGCTACTTAGGCGCCGTTCGGTGGGCCGACGCCCTGAGTCGAGGAGGTGGACGTCGTCGATGGATGCATCTCTTCTTGCCTCCTGTAACCAGCGCTGCATCGCCTCGTGGCCTTAATGTTTTATTAGTATAGTACTCCCTCCGTTCGCAAATATAAGTCTTTCTAAAGATTCCAGCAAGTGACTACTACATACGGAGCAAAATGAGTGAATCTACACTCTAAACTATGTCTACATACATCTGTATGCTGTATTCCATTTGAAATAGTATCTAAAAAGGCTTATATTTATGAACGGAGGGAGTATATGGCATTTTTATTCCAGTCGTAACGTTTTGACTGTGAGGTGGGGCCGCAGTTGAGCAAAGTCGGCCGAGTTTAGAATTACTAGAAGAGAGAAACGAGGGAGGAGAGCTAGCTGTAGCACAGACGCTGTTGTCAGATGGGACTCGTGTTTATAGAATAGGAGTACTGAGCACTCATGCCTCTTTTTTTTAGGGAAAAATTAGTCGTATGTCTAGTACCACTAGTTGGGTGCGTGCGACCTATAGCTGTCATCACTTTAGGTCGAACCGCGGCTACGCTTCACAGTACATATTATTTCACGTATTTATCCTCCTATATGTACTCCTAGGCTATTTCCACGTGCTCCCATTCGCCGACATGTGGGACATAGAGCATCTGGGTCGTAGTGCATGCACGACTCGGAGCATATGCCGGGGTACTTTACATTTCAGACCTCACGAATTACATGCAAACCCCCCGCAGAAGAATAAATAAATGAATGAATTACTACATGAAACCGGATTATTTTTGTGGAAACCGGAGCACGTTCATTAAATTTTGGACATAACACGTTTATAAAAAATGACCGGACCGAAACCAGTCTAAGGGCCTCTTTGATTTTTCCCGCAAAAAAGGGCCTCTTTGATTCGCAGGATACTGAAAACACGGGAATGGGGAAAGTATGATGGCGATGAACCAAGACGAGGAGAACTCTAACTCAGTTAGAGGTTAGAGTTAGATTCTAACCCTGAACTAACTCTAAACCAAAGAGGTGTATGGATGGCAGGGTTAGATTGACAATAAATGCTCTATCTCAATCATTTGACTACTTTGGACCCTATTTCCTGCCGGATTTGGAGGGTGCTTGGATACGTTTTAGTTCCATGACTAAAAGTAGTGGGACTAAAACTTGCTAGCCTCACCCATGCTTGGATCCAAATACTAAAGAGACTAAAATCAAGTTAATGAGCATTTATTATCCTCCAAACCCTCCAATCCAGAAATCGCCTGTGTTAAAGGAGAGGATTTAAATGAGGAGAGAGAGGACTAATCCACATTTTAGTAGGGGTACCCCTGACTAAATTTTTTTAGTCTCAAGACTAGTTTTAGCCCCTCTTTAGTCAGGGGTGCTTGGAACTTTAGCCTCTTAAAGAGACTATTTTTAGTCAGACTAAAATAAGTCCCTTGGATCCAAGCACCTTCTTGGTGTGGCCGGCTCTTTTGTGGCCTCCTCCCGCTCACAATTGACATAAACGAACCATCTATACAAATCAAGCATGCAAAACATGATATTTTTTACTTTGTCCATACAAATGAGATATCCCACTTAAACATACAAGTCATCAATCAAGCTTCACAAAATAAAAAAACACTTCATGAAACAAAGAATGAGCTAACTCATCACGGAAGTCATTCATGATAGGGAGGGAGCCCGGAGCCCCTCACGCACCGAGGGAGGAGCTCGCCATCGTCGCTCTGGAGGAAGGCTCTGTAGAGCCCAAGCCCCGGGAACCCCTCCGACGCTGGCCCTTGCGAGTTGAGGTCGACACCGGCATGGGTAGCAGGGCCGCTTGCCGCCGACTGGGAACTTAATCTTTGGGCCTCTAGAAATAATGCAAGCCTGTAACTAAAATACCTAGAAAGGTGAACTGAATCTTTGGGCCTCTAGAAATAATGCAAGCCTGAAACTGAAATACCTAGAAAGGTGAACTGAATCTTTGGGCCTCTAGAAATAATGCAAGCCTGAAAGTGAAATACATAGAAAGGTGAACTGAATCTTTGGGCCTCTAGAAATAAGGCAAGCCTGAAACTGGAATACCTAAAAGGTGAACTGAATCTTTGGGCCTCTAGAAATAATGCAAGCCTGAAATTGAAATACCTAGAAAGGTGAACTGAATCTTTGGGCCTCTAGAAATAATGCAAGCCTAAAATTCAAATACCTAGAAAGGTGACCCGAATCTTTGGGCCTCTAGAAAGATTTATTACCTCCTCAAGCAGCATCAAACAATTCCATGCGTGCACCACAAATCTATACCAAGTTTGATCAGGATCTACTTTTCCAAATCGGAATTAGCGCTAGAGCAAGCAAGATCAATGATATGGCCGTGAGACAGAGAAGGAACGAACAAACTCACCCCTCTCGCGACCTCCCTGGTAGATGCGCCGCCGCCGCGCACGACAGAGGGAGAAAATGACTGGTGAAGGGGGAGCGGGGCGACCTTCGAAGGCCGGAGGGAGAGGGCGGCCGGAGTAGGGCGGCGGAGGCCGGAAGGAGAGGACAGCCGGAGGAGAGAGAGGGCGAGTGGCCCTATCGGGAACAGAGAGGAGTCGTGCGAGAGGGGGGGAGCGATCTGGTGCGGGCAGGGGAGATTTTTTTAGTTCTCTTTTAGTGGGCCCGAGGATAACTAACCCAATTGGAACCTCTCCACCGGGCTAGTTTTTTAGCTGGGTTAGAGCAAACTAGCTCAAACTAACCCCTCTTGTTTCGATAATTTGAGGCTATTTCAACCCAAACTAGCTCTAACTCAGGGATCCAAACAAAGAGGAGTGTTACTGTACATGCTACAGTGTGGACAGTAGCACATTGTTTTTTATGGCCATATCACCACATTGTTTTCTACTGCTGGTTCACTTGGCTACAGTGGTTCGCACTGCTGGTTCACTGGGCTGTCGTGGTTCGCACTCCTCCGACCCGAGTAGTACTGTAGTATAGTACTAGTACATACCGCATCATTCTTTGCTCCTTCTTACTACTCCGACATGTGGGAGAGCCAGCATCCGGGTCGACGTGTCATGCACCAGATTAGAGCGCGGAACGAAAGGGGGGCATCACCCCGGTCGGAGCACCAGTAATTCATGACTATAGTGAGTGGTCATATCACAAGTCTTTCTAGCAGTAACGCGCCGTCAAATCGTATAGCCCCACTCGCTCACCCTCCTCGCCTCTCTGTCAAACCGCCTACCCGAAAACTGCCGCGCGTACTGCCCGGGAAAAGCCCCGCCCTCAACTTTTAACTATGCGAAAAAAGTTCGAGCTTGTTCGTTCTATATAAATACAGTACTTACTGTATGTTTATTCACCCGTGGGGTTGTTCAATGAATGGAGGGGCGGGGAGCACAAGTGAACAATAATGTAGTACTACTAGTAGTAAGTAGGAGTCGTACAGTAGTCACCTTAAATAGAGAGTTTCTTTTCTTTAATGCCACGTACACAAATTGAAACGCTTGTTGTGGAGAGAAAAAACATAATCACTCCATTATATATGGACGCAGGGGCCTGAGCGCTTGCTTTACTAGGGTTGCTCTCTTCATTCTCTCACCCTCTCCAGATATAAACAAGACAGCTGTAGCGACATTTTCTCTCTGCTCACCGCCGGTCACAGATCCGACCAGATCCCTTCGGCCGGTGTGTGTAGAGGACTAAAAGGTGCATCGTTCACGCGGTCATCACCGCCGAGGGAGGAAACCCACAGCTGCTGGAGGGGCCCGATGCTCTGCCCATGCCGTTCTCTCCGACACAGCGCCGGCTCGGGAGGTCCTCCGACCCTTCTTCCTCCCTGTCATATTGTCCGCAGATCCGACCTGCCGCCGCCGACATCCCGACGACCCTCAGGTATAAGTTCTTCGAAAGCGGCCTTGCTCTACTGCCCCAGCTCCCCACGTGTCTGCATGTGCATCTTTTTCTACTCCCATAAGCTCTTCCAAAGCCACCTAAATTTTTAGTATTATTAGAGGTAAAGCTACTTCATGCATTCGAATCTAGGGCTTTGTTCAAACAACGAAGAAAGGGGGGAAAGTTGTAGCATGAATCTAGGACTTGATTCAAAGAGGAAATAATATGGTGAAAGTAGTAGAGACCGGATACCCAACCGGTCTCTTGGTTGAAAAGGGAAATAATGGGAAAACGCAGTACAAGCTGGATAAGGAACATATCTATTACTGGTTGAAAAAAGGATAGAAAGTGGCGGCTGGTGGACAAGTCAACAGAGTATGTCCAGGATTAGATTTGCTGCCATCACATAGTAAAAGGTCTCTAGGATTAGATTTGCTGCCCTCACATAGTAAAAGGTCTCAGGATTAGATTTGCTGCCCTCACATAGTAAAAGGTCTCAGGATTAGATTTGCTGCCCTCACATAATAAAAGGTCTCAGGATTAGATTTGCTGCCCTCACATAGTAAAAGGTCTCCAGGATTAGATTTGCTGCCCTCACATAGTAAAAGGTCTCCAGGATTAGATTTGTTGCCCTCACATAGTAAAAGGTCTCCAGGATTAGATTTGCTGCCCTCACATAGTACAAGGTCTCCAGGATTAGGTTTGCTGCCCTCACATAGCATGAACAAACTCGGCATCACCACTTTATGCCTCCTTGTAGGTACATTGTGCTGATGCATCCACTGTCGCATGTCCTTATACCAACCTTTTGCTGTTGTTAATGTAAGGGCGCATGTAAAATGAAGCGATCACACTGTTACCTTAGGGACATGTCTAACCAGTGTTATTGTTAATCTAATGCCTCCAGTGATAAGATGCAACTAAACTGTGTTACAAATGGCACTCCTGCTGTTTTCCCCAGTATGATAAGTAAGTTGCTCCTTTACGCTGCTGAGTGTCCTGGTGTCCCCACGGTCCCATGCCCTTAAACCAACTCTTTAGCTGCTGTTGATTTACTGTGTCTGGTAAACAAGCAATGCCACCATTAAAGTAATCCCATATTTGAGGAATCTCATTGTTGATCGTAATGCTTCTCGTAACATGAAGCATTGCTGACGTTTTAAAATTTCTACTGTCCTTGCGTGATTGCCATGAACATAATTAAGATGCTTCTTTTCATTTTGTATATGTTTCGTATATTCTTATTGACCAGCAACTGTTTACTTTCTATCTTTTTGTGCAGATAGGGATATCCATTTCACCTTGTTGCTATTGTGACCTTTTGGTGAACTGCACAAAACACTTTTTTTTGGAATGAGTGTCTTGTGCAGCTCAACTAAAATGTCACGTGGGCAACATCTCTCAATTTTGGTGGAACTGCACAAAATGGTGATTGGAGTTTCCAAAATCTCCGTCAAGTTCTGCTGGTAATATCGTGCAACATTTTATTAGCTTTTGCAAGATGGAGCCGTCACGTCACCACAATGGCACTTTATTTTAGTGGAACTGCACAAAAGGATAAGAAAATTATAGTTGCACCTTACATGAGCCGGACAGCCAACCTTAATGTTCCTCAATTTTAGTGCAACTACTAAAGAAGAACCTGCCAGCTCACAAGAGCAAGTACTTCTTGCTAGCTGAATGATGCAATCTTTGCTTCATTTCAGGTGAACTACAGAGAAAGGCGCTTGAATTGAATCATGGAACTCCAGGCAGACCTCATCCAAGTAGAGCTGGAGGTTGAGTTCAAGGAGGCCGCTATTAAAGTGAAATCATGCTCTCCTGTCTCCTTGTTTGTGCTGTGCAAACATGTTGTGCAAACAGGAATACTCAACTTCAGATGTTGTGATGGTCAAGAGCATTCGCCAAGTTCTTCGATTGTATGACATGGCTAGCCAAGATGGATTTAATCCCGATATTCACTTTATCAAAAGGCTCTAATGGGTTGGTTCTGAATCTTGCAAGCTGGGAATCAGTGAGATGTGTAGGCATCTTTGTTGTACTTATTATTTGAATCTTATTTGTTGGTTCTGAATCTTGCAAGCTGGGAATCAATGAGATGTGTAGGCATCTTTGTTGTACTTATTATTTGGATCTTATTTGTTGGTTCTGAATCTTGCAAGCTAGGAATCAATGACATGTGTAGGCATCTTTGTTGTACTTATTATTTGGATCTTATTTGTTGGTTCTGAATCTTGCAAGCTGGGAAACACGGCATGATGATGCAGAGGAAAACAACCATAACAAATAGTTCAAACTTGGTAGTATTATCTTTGTGAAAGTGCGACAAATGTGCTGATCTTGTGCGTCCTGAGAATAATAAATCTAATTGTTGTGCATGTTGATCCTGTGGCACTGATAGAACGAGCGAAAGCATTGCTTGTGTTAAGTATAAATTTCTATTAAAGCTAATTAAATTTAAGTAAAGTGACCACTAACTCCTGTTATTACAGTACCAATATAGACCCGCTCATGAACCGACGTGTGGCCGAGGGTGCATCTTCTGCCGGGCGTGCAGCGGACGAGGGAGGGGTAGTAACTGTTGTCGCCTGTACACACTCAGCTTACTGTTGAATCCAGTTCTCCAAGAGCTGAAAAACGAACTGCTGTCGCCGCCTACACACTCGTTCACTCGAAGAGACTCCAATGGCGATCCGAGGGGTGAGCCTGCTGGATATGGACTTCAGCAAGGAGTTCCCCTTTGAGTTCGTCGTTCAGTCCTATGGCTGCACCAAGTTGAATGTGATGTACATCAACGATACAAACTCGGTGAAGCTCTGCCTCGCCTCAGTCCTATGGCTGCACCAGGTTCTGGAGCATTTGCCCGTTTCATCGGCAGCGCCGACTGCACCTTCGCTACGGTGGAGAGAAGGAAGAACGCGATGATTCGGCCATCTGGTGCAACATGCTTGTCGACATCCAGAAGCAATACAAGATCATCAGCAACAGGCAGGCGAAGGACTCCGTGGTTGACCTCGCTGAGACCATCATCGACCCCTGATATGCCAACATGAAAGAAGACGACCTGAACACGTGGGAGGTACCTCTGAATCTAGCCTACATAACCTACGCGACCAAGGACGCATACGCATGCTACGACATGTACATGCAGATCTTGGACATGAGGGCGTGTCTGCTTCCCGTAACCGGCGAGTACACGGACAGCTGCAGCGTCATGATCAAGCGTGCCAGGAAGGTCTAGATGTTGTACTTTATCTATTTATAAGCACCTTTATCATCTGAGTGTTTCATGCATTAGCCTATGTGTCGTAATTATCTGTTTTGTTCGAAATATTTCTTTTAAGAACCCATTCACCTGATTGCTTTTTTTAGTGGCTATTTGCTTATGTATGTAAACTAGTTCACTTGTCCGTAAAAAAACTAGTTCACTCGGCTGCCGTGCTTTGAATCTCCTTCCTCCGAACATATTCCCCTCCTCAGGTAGACCCAGCAGGTCTCTAAATTTTCTCCCACTTTCTTTTTGATGTAAACTGAGTTTTCTCCCAGTACTTTCCCCTAAAACCAACTCAACTGTCCCACGTCTAGCCTAAAAATAATAATACCCCACGTACTATTAACTCATCAAATTAAAATGATATTTTATTTCGTAAGTTGAAAGTTCTTACAAAATAATAATAATAATTGTTTATATATAACTTGGCAAGTTAACTCCTAGTGATTGCGTACATAAGCTTGCAAAGATTTTACTGACCTGCAATCATGTGTTTATGATTTTATAACATTTCTCCGTCTAGCCCAACATGATATTTTCACCCAGCCCAGCAAGTCCGCGGATTTCGAGAAAAATGCAAATGGGATTTAAACGGGCTGCATAGATGCTACATCATTGTTTCACCCAGCCCACCAAATGGACTAAAAAACAAATGGATTGGCTGACATGTGGGCCAGTAGGTCGAAGCCTAAGAAGGCATTGGATTTACATCCAACGGCCGGCATTCTTCTTCAATCTCTCGTCTTCTTCCCCCAGCGCTGCCGGAACCGCCTGCTCCAGCCTTCGGCGTCCAGCGGCGTTGTTTTGCGCTCCTCAGCGAAACGCTACCCCGCCGACGGCCAGGCCATCCCTCCACTCCGCACCTCCTGTTATTCTCGAGTGTAGGCCCACCCCGCACCCGAACCAGTCAAGTTTCCCACTCCTCTCCGTCTGCGACTCCACTGCCGCGTCTTCCCCATCTCCGGGTCGTTCCAGTCTGGGGCCTCGCCGTCGTCCACTGCCTCGGTGCGCTCGGCGCGGCGTGGTCAACATACGATTGTCATCGGAAGAGGACTGTACGTGGAGAGCCTGACGGCTGGGACCCACGAGGTCCATGGTCGCACGCAAGGAAAGTTCCTCCTTATTACGCACTGTATGTGGGAAGGGGCTTCTGTATTTCGCGAAAAAAACGTTCCCCCCGCTGACAGGTCGGGCCCACCACCTATATCTTCGCACGCAAGGAAGTGCCTCCTTATTATGCACCAAAAAATGAATACCCCCTGCTAGCTGGGACCCACCATAGTGGGTGGCTGACTTGTGGGCCTACTAAGTTGACGAGGATGGAGGGCTTTGTCAACTTAGTCAATATGAACGATTCTAGCTCCAGTGACTGTACGATGTCCATCCAACGGCCATAGTGCTTCTTCAACCTCTGGTCTTCTTGCTCCAGCCGCCCAAAGTAGCGCCAGTCGTGACGCGTGCTCCTGCCTCTCGTGGCCGGCTGTGATGCCGCGGGGGCCTCACCGCCCCCTACTACTCCCACCACTGGCCCAGGGTATCCCTCTACTCACCCACACCCCCTGTTATTCCGCGGTGACGGCAGCCTCACGCCGCAGCCGAACCAGTGAACCCTCGTACTCCTCTCCGCGTGGGCATCCACTGCCGCGTCTTCCCCTGCTCTGTGTCGTCCCCTTCCTAGGCCTCGCCGTCGTCGACCGCCTTGGTGCTCTCGGCGCGGCGTGGTCAATGTGGTCAACGACCGACTTCCATCGGAAGAGTACTATACGTGGAGAGGCTGACAGCTGGGTCCATGGCCACAGCCCAGTTTTTTGTGATTTGCCAAGTCGCTTTGTCAGGCCTGTTGGGCTGCAAATCTTTCAAGACGAGGAGAGCTTCATTCGGCTGGCCGAGAAAATGGCCTATCAGTAATGAGAAATGGGATGTACATTTTTAAAACACATCAAACCGGCAATTAGTTTCAAATATCTTTTTTCATTTTGAGATTTTAAATTACATTAATTTTTATGCATGGAGAATTTGTTGGATTTTATATTGATATACATTTATTTTTAAAATCAGTTTGAATGTGAGTCGAAATTTCGGGATTAAAAACAGTTCGGACCGCACCGAAATATGCAAAATTTCGTATAATTTTTTAACCGTGGCCACAATATGGGTTGTAATGCTAACAAAAAGAATATGGGCTCCAAAAAAACCTTAAGAATTAGCAAATGGGCTGTAAATTATTAGAAATAATGGCAGATGGGTTGTATGCTATTTTCCACAGTTTTGAGGCTTTCCTAAAAAAAGGTTGACGCACAAGCAGTGACTGTTGGATGTCCATCGAACGGCCGTCGTGCTTCTTCAATCTCTGCTCTTCCTGCTCCAGCCGCTCAAACAAGCGCCGGTGGACTGCCTACTCCCTCCTCCCCGCGGCCAGCTATGCTGCCGCGCAGGCCTCACCGCCCCATCGTACTCCCATCGCTGGCCTAGCAATCCCTCTACTCACCCACACCTGCTGTTATTCTCCGGCGATGGCAGACGAACCACTAAACCCTCGTACAGTCATACTCCCCTCCGCGTGGGAAACAATTGCCGAGTCTTCCCTGCCTCCGTGTCGTCCCCTTCCTAGGCCTCGCCGTCGTCCACCGCCGTGGTGCTCTCAGCGCGGCGTGGTCAATGTGGTCAACGACCGACTTCCATCGGAAGAGTACTGTGCGTGGAGACGCTGACAGCTGGGTCCACGGCCGCAGCAAGGAAGTGCCTCCTTATTACGCGCAAAATAATTATTCCTCCACCTGACAGCGGGGACCCACCGGACGGGCCACCGTATTTCGCGAAAAAAATGTTTCAACCTGACTGCTGGGACCCACCAGCTACACCTTCGCACGCAAGGAAGTGCGTCCGGGCAAAACAAAAAACAAAACGATTCACCCCCCCTGACTGCTGGGACCCACCAGCTACATCTTCGCACGCAAGGAAGTGCCTGACAATCGGGACTCACCCACACCTGCTGTTATTCTCCGGCGACGGTAGACGAACCAGTAAACCCTCGTACAGTCGTACTCCCCTCCGCATGGGAAACAACTGTCGAGTCTTCCCTGCCTCCGTGTCGTTCCCTTCCTAGGCCTCGCCGTCGTCCACCACCCTGGTGCTCTCGGCGCGGCCTGGTAAACGTGGTCAACGACCGACATGCATCTGAAGTGGACTGTACGTGGAGAGGCCGACAGCTGGGTCCATGGCCGCACGCAAGGAAATGCCTCCTTATTACACGCAAAATAATGATTCCTCCACCTGACATCAGGGACCCACCGAAAGCGCCTCTATATTTCACGAAAAAAATGTTACCGCCGCTGACAGCTCAGACCCACCAGCTATATCTTCGCACGCAAGGAAGTGCCTCCTTATTACGCACAAAAAAATGAATACTCCCCCTGTTGACTGGGACCAAGTATAGTGGCAGGCTGACTTGTGGGCCAACAAAGTTGACGGGGACGGAGGGCTTTTTCAACTTAGTCAATATGCACAATTCTAGCTCAAGTGACCGTACGATGTCCATCCAACGGCCGTAGTGCTTCTTCAACCTCTGGTCTTCTTGCTCCAGCCACCCAAACTAGCGATGGTCGTGCCTCGTGCTCCTGCCTCCCGTGGCCGGCTGTGATGCGGCGGAGGCCTCACCGCCCCTACTACTCCCACCGTTGGCCAGGCCATCCCTCTACTCACCCACACCCCCTGTTATCCTGCGGCGACGGCAGCCTCACACCGCAGCGAACCAGTGAACCCTCGTAATCCTCTACGCGTGGGCATCCACTGCCGCGTCTTCCCCAGCTCCGCATCGTCCCCTTCCTAGGCCTCGCCGTCGTCCACCGCCCTGGTGCTCTCGGCGCGGCGTGGTCAATGTGGTCAAGGAACGGCTTCCATCGGATGTGGACTGTACGTGGAGAGGCTGACAGCTGGGTCCACGGCCGCAGCAAGGAAGTGCCTCCTTATTACGTGCAAAATAATTATTTCTCCACCTGACAGCGGGGACCCACCGGACGGGCCACCGTATTTCGCGGAAAAAATGTTTGCCCCTGACTGCTGGGACCCACCAGCTACATCTTCGCACGCAAGGAAGTGCGTCCGGGCAAAAAAAAAGATTCGCCCCTGACTGCTGGGACCCACCAGCTACATCTTCGCAGGCAAGGAAGTGCCTGACAGTCGGGACCCACCTGGTCGAAGCGTACGTAGCGTTGTCGTTCTGGTCGCGAACGTGTACGTACATATATACTGGTGGATGTAGAGGCACGCACGTGTCGTAGTAGAGGCGCGTACGTGTCGTAGTAGAGGCACGCACGTAGCATGTACACGTACGTACATCGGCCAGGGTGCAAGAAAGAAAATACGGCCATGTGTGTGTACATACGGGCGGGGTCTCGAACGCCTACTCGCGCATACGTACGGCCAGGGCTCGTGTACATGGCTTGGTCGGAACGGAGAAACAACGTCGTCGTCGTGTTCATGGGGAGGCAACGGAATGCGTCGTGTTCATGGGGAGGCAACGGAATGCGTCGTGTTCATGGGGAGGGGTGTGGCGTACCTCAAAACGGAGGAAACGGACCTCCTACGGTCGAAACGGGGGTCCTGTTGATCGGGAGGAGTGTGGCGTACCGCAAAACAGAGGAAACAGACCTCCTACGCTCGAAACAGGAGTCCTGTTGATCGGGAGGGGTGTGGCGTACCGCAAAACAGAGGAA
>NC_057796.1:429177575-429194229 GCF_018294505.1 Triticum aestivum | reverse complement strand
CGGGGGTCCTGTTGATCGGGAGGGGTGTGGCGTACCGCAAAACGGACGAAACGGACCTCCTACGATCGAAACGGGGGTCCTGTTCATCGGGAGGGGTGTGGCGTACCGCAAAACGGGGCTCCACGGGATACTGTTCATCTCCACCGTCGACCTCCTCCAGCCTCCACGGGCTCTTGTTCATCCCGCCTCCACCGCGCGCTACTCCACCGGCTACTGTTCAACCACCCCTCCACGGGCACCCCTCCACCGTCTACTGTTCAACCAGCCCTCCACACCACGGGGTCCTGTTCAACCACCCCTCCACGGGCACACCTCCACCGTCTACTGTTCATCCAGCCCTCCACCACACCACGGGGTCCTGTTCATCCAGAGGCAACGCCACCGCTCACTGTTCATCCAACCCCCCCCCCCGCAACACTCACTGTTCGTCCCAGAGGTAGCATCGATCGGCTTCAGTTAGCAGCAGTAGCGAAGAAATCGCTTGATCGGGTTCAGTTAACAGCCATCGATCGATCGCTCGGGTTCAGTAACGCGTAGCCTGCAGTGCAATCGCTCGGGTTCAGTTAGAGCCCAACGCCTCGCTCGGGTTCAGTTAGAGCCAACGCCTCGCACACACGCGCGTACGTGTACGAGAGAAACGCGCATCGCTCGGCCCCCGACCTCCCACCGTAACCGGGAACTCGCCGAAATTTTCCTCGCCCTCGCTTCTACCACGGTTTTTTCCGTCATGGACGGCCCAAAGAATGTCATGCAGCTGCGTCTCCAGCTCGCCCAGGACGAAAAGCCCATTTTCTGTCATGATTTTTTGTCATAGAAGTAGGAGCCCACCACATCTATGATGTACCGGGTTTTGTCACAATTATCGTCATAGAAGTGTCATATGTATGACAGAAAAAATTCGTTCGGCCCAAAATGTCACGGATGTGTCTTTTTTTGTAGTGTTGGCACACGTTTTCGTCTTGGCTCTCCGGTAGAAACTTTGGGGCACTCTTTGAAGTACTTTGTGTTGGTTTGAATAGATGAATCTGAGATTGTGTGATGCATATCGTATAATCATACCCACGGATACTTGAGGTGACATTGGAGTATCTAGGTGACATTAGGGTTTTGGTTGATTTGTGTCTTAAGGTGTTATTCTAGTACGAACTCTATGATAGATCAAATGGAAAGAATAGCTTCGTGTTATTTTACTACGGACTCTTGAATAGATCGATCCGAAACAGTAACTTTGAGGTGGTTTCGTACCCTACCATAATCTCTTCGTTTGTTCTCCGCTATTAGTGACTTTGGAGTGACTCTTTGTTGCATGTTGAGGGATAGTTACATGATCCGGTTATGTTATTATTGTTGAGAGAACTTGCACTAGTGAAAGTATGAACCGCAGACCTGGTTTCCTAGCATTGCAATACCGTTTATGCTCGCTTTTATCATTAGTTACCCTTCTGTTTTTATATTTTCAGATTACAAAAACCAATATCTACCATCCATATTGCACTTGTATCACCATCTCTTCGCCGAACTAGTGCACCTATACAATTTACCATTTTATTGGGTGTGTTGGGGACAGAAGAGGCTCTTTGTTATTTGGTTGCAGGGTTGCTTGAGAGAGACCATCTTCATCCTACGCCTTCGACGGATTGATAAACCTTAGGTCATCCACTTGAGGGAAATTTGCTACTGTCCTACAAACCTCTGCACTTGCAGGCCCAACAACGTCTACAAGAAGAAGGTTGTGTAGTAGACATCGGCTTTCTTTAAAGCCATTAAGCTAGGCATAAGTGCTCAAGTAATGGATCCACTCGGATACCAAGGTATATCAAATCCAATTTTAATTAACAATGATTTGTAATTTAGTAGTGAGCACAAAGTAACATATATCATGTAATGACGAAGTCTAACTCTCTTCCTATGCATCGGCATGTCATAAAAGAACAATTCATGCACACAAAGTAAAGGCCAATGCATAGTATAAACAGTTTCTTGCAATTTTGTCGTGTTGGAAACATAGAGAGGTGGAGATGTAGTTCCTCTCTCATAATAATTGCAAGTAGGAGCAGAAAGCACATGCATATTATATTCATAAAATCATCATGTGCAATGGTAAAAGGAAACCCATCAATATAATCCTTAACAAGTGCAAACTTCTTCGATATAGTGTAGTTTGGAGAATTCAAAAAGATAATAGGACTATAATGCGTGGGTGTAATAGAAACAATTTCATTCTTAACATAAGGAACTATAGCAAGTTCATCTCCATAAGCATCATTCATATTGGCATCATGGCCACAAGCATAGCAAGCATCAAGTTCATCACGAAGGGGTATTTCAAAAGAATCAACGGGATCATAGCAATTATCATGGCATTCATCCTTCGGTAAGAACGAAGGGACATTAAACAATGTATGAGTTGGAGGGTTACTCTCATTAGAAGGTGGGCATGGGTAGCTAATCCGCTCTTCCTCCTTTTGTTATTCACTCTCCTCATCATCTTTTTCATCCAATGAGCCCACAGTTTCATCAATTCCTTCTTCCATAGACTCCTGCAAAATATTAGTCTCTTCTTGGACAGCGGAGACTTTCTCAATAAATTCATCAATATCGAATTGAATTTATAATTATCATAGCAATATTTAAGGATAGCTAAATTTTCAGGTCTATAAACTGAATCATGAAAATCTTCAAACTCTTTAAACAAAGATTCAATTTCACATGCACCCTTAAAAGCAACAAATTATTCTATTCGTTCCACATCATAGTAATCATATATACCATTAGAATAAGAAGCTAAGGTTTCATTATCATTAAATTTGCATGAAAAGGGAAGATGTGGAGCATTCATCCTAGAGCAACAAGTATAAACATATCTAGAGCATAGATCCCAAGCATACCACTTCAATATATGAATTTGATCCCATAATAATTTTCCTTTATGAGTCAAGCAATAATCCCTAAAGTATTCACGTTGATCCAACGTTACTCCCATTATATAGTTGAATGGGGTTTTCTCAGGATTATTGAAGTAGTGCATAATATCTTTCACATAACTAACATCGATGGTTTTAGGAGATTCCCCATCTCCATGAGTAGCAAGTACCACTAATTTTTTTAGTATTTCATATTCCATATCCATAACTAAAGATAGAGAACAACTTAGAATAGAAAATAAAAACTACTTAGTGATAAAGCAAACAAGCACACCCGAGAATATTCACCCCACACTATTGCTCCCCGGCAACGGCGCCAGAAAAAGGTCTTGATAACCCACAAGTATGGGGGATCAATTGTAGCCTCTTTCGATAAGTAAGAGTGTCGAACCCAACGAGGAGCTAAAGGTAGAACAAATATTCCCTCAAGTTCTATCGACCACCGATACAACTCTATGCACGCTTAACGTTCGCTTTACCTAGAACAAGTATGAAACTAGAAGTACTTTGTAGGTGTTGTTTGATAGGTTTGCAAGATAATAAAGAGAACGTAAATAAAAAGTAGGGGCTGTTTAGATAAAGACACAACTAAGTTAGTTTTAGTAGAGAGCTTTTTGTGACGAGAAAGTTATTTGTCCCTAGACAATCGATAACTAGACAGGTCATCATTATTGCAATTTTATATGAGGGAGAAGCATAAGCTAACATACTTTCTCTTCTTGGATCATATGCACTTATGATTGGAACTCTAGCAAGCATCTGCAACTACTAAAGATCATTAAGGTAAACCCAACCATAGCATTAAAGTATCAAGTCCTCTTTATTCCCATACGCAAACAACCTACTTACTCGGGTCTGTGCTTCTGTCACTCACGCCACCCACCATAAGCAAATCATGAACATATTGCAAACCCTACAGAGGGGATCCCTCACGCTTGCGCGACACGGAGAGCACCATAGGATAGCACCAATAATAAAACATGCAACTCAAACCAATCACGATCATCAATGAACCCATAGGACAAAACAGATCTACTCAAACATCATAGGATAGCCATACATCATTGGGAAATAATATATAGCGTCGAGCACCATGTTTAAGTAGATATTACAGCGGGTAAAATAGGGGTTACACCGCTGCATAGAGGGGGGAAGAGTTGGTGATGACGGCGGTGAAGTTGTTGGTGTAGATCGTTGTCACGATGATGGCCTCGGCGGCGTTCCAGCACCATCGGGAGAGAGGGGGAGAGAGCCCCCCTTCTTCTTATTCTTCTTCTTCCTTGACCTTCCCCCTAGATGGGAGAAGGGTTTCCCCACTGGTCCATGGCCTCCATGGCGGCGGAGGGGCGAGAGCCCCTCCGAGATTGGATCTCTCTCTCTGTTTCCTTCTGTTTCTGCGCTCCCTGATTCTGCCATTTCACCGTTTCTTAAATTCCCGGAGATCCGTAACTCCGATTGGGCTGAAATTTGGACACGATTTTTATCTGGATATTGGCTTTCTTGCGGCGAAAGAAGGGCACCAACTGCCTTACGGAGTGGCCATGAGGGCCCAGGGTGCGCCCCTCACCCTCGTGGGCCCCTCGGGCATCGTCTCGCGTTGATTCCACTTCCCAAAATTCACATTTATTCCAAAAAAACATGCGTCAGTTTTTATCTCGTTTGGACTCCGTTTGATATGGATATTCTGCGAAAAACATGCAACAAACAGGAACTGGCACTGGGCACTGGATCAATATGTTAGTCCCAAAAATATTATAAAAAGTTGCCAAAAGTATGTAAAAGTTGTAGAATATTGGCATGGAACAATCAAAAATTATAGATACGACGAAGACGTATCAAGGTCCATTCTTGACGAACTCCTGGACAAACCCTGTCAAATACATGCAACGCCGAGCACCGAACCAACTCACAGCCTTCGGGCATGTAGGGTACTCCAGCAGGTGGCTAAAAGCGGCGATGCTATCCTCACCACCGCTACTCCAAAGAAGTATTTTCCGGAGGATGACGATCTCAACGTCTTTACGATCTTGAGACCTTGTCTTCAAATAATCGGCGCAAAAGGGCATTTCACGACCTCGCCGAAATTAACCAACTAGCCGGAATGAGTCCATGGAACGACGCGGCAATAACTTTCACCGCCGACGACGAACCAAGGACCCGATCAGTCCGAGTACCCGCCGCCTTGGTCTTAAACCCAATTGTGGATGGCTTCCGACTTACCAAAGTGCTCATGGACGGCGGTAGAACGCTCAACCTCATCTACGAGGATACACTCGAGAAAATCCATATTAACATAGCACGCATCGAGCAAAGCAATACCACCTTTCAAGGCATCATCCCCAGTCGAGAAGCACGATGTTCGGGGAAAATCAAACTTGATGTAGTATTCGGCACGCCTAAGAACTACAGGTCCGAAGAGTTGCTCTTCCACGTGGCTCCCTTCAACAGTGGATATCACGCCCTTTTAGGGTGGGACGCCTTCTCAGGCTTCCAAGCCGTACCCCATTACGGGTACATTAAGCTTAAAATGTCGGGGCCCAATAGAATAATCACAGTTACAAGTGATCCGGACAAAGCACTCCGCGCCGAAAACAAAACTGCATCCTTGGCCCTCGAGGCACTATCCGAAGCCCTTGCGGCCGAAGAACTAACCACCCTGCGATCCACGGTGGACAAGGATGATGTGATTTTGGATAAGAGGCCTAAGTCCACCTATTTTAAACTAGCAGATGAAATAGGTAAATTTCAAGTGCACCCGACGGATCCGAACAAAACATCAACCATCCGAGCACAGCTCGATCCGACGGTCGATGCCGTCCTACGAGCGTTCCTGCGTGAAATTTGGGATATCTTTGCCTGGCACCCTTCGGACATGCCCGGGATCCCACACAGACTGGCCGAACATAGCCTCAACATAATCAAGGGGTTCAAACCACTCAAGCAAATGCTACGATGATTTTCTGAACCCAAACGACAAGCTATGGGGGAGGAGCTAGCTAAACTACTCAAGGTCGGGTTCATTAGAGAAATCAAGCACCCGGATTGGCTAGCCAACTTGGTCATGGTGCCGAAGAAGGATAAATCATGGCGCCTTTGTGTCGATTTCAAAGACCTCAATAAGGCTTGCCCCAAAGATCCTTTCCCGTTGCCGCGCATTGACCAGATTATCGACACAACCGCGGGACACGACTCATTGTGTTTCCTCGATGCTTACTCCGGATACCATCTGTGACGCCTGGATAATTAAGCTACAGAAATTCCCTGCTAATGATGCCACGTCACCTCTGTCACTATAGTTAATCTTGGGTTATTTCAAAACTGATTCAATTTTCAAATTCAAAATCAAGTCAAAGAATTAAAGTTTTCAAAAGTCAAAACTAAAACGTTGATCATGTGACAAATATTCACTTCTTATTATTGGTGGTGATCCAACATTTTTGCAAAGTGGTGTAATGCCCTAATCTTTGTAAAAACAGATCTGTAAAAAAATAAAAAAAGGAAAAAGGTCCCCTCCCCACTGGGCCGACCGACCCAGCTAGCCGACCGGCCAGCCCACCTAAGTCAGCCCACCCCGCCTCCTGTATAACCCCTCCCTGAAACCCTAGCTACTCACCCGATCCCCCACTCCCCCTGTTCCCACTCCCTCCCACGATCTGGATCGAGGGCACGATGTCAGGACCGGATTTTCGGGATATTAATTCTCCAGAAAATGGCCCTTATGCTCACCAGCCCCAGGATTACTGTTAGCTGATGAGGCACCAACTTGATACAAGAATTCCAAGCAAAGTACCAAAATATGTAGTGCAAGACCATTGTGGCCTATGAGTACAACACTTGGTTTCTAATGGTTGATGGCGGAAGCGGTTTGTGGTGCATCTGCGTCTATGGGACTCCATTTCCCACAAGAACAGCTGACCAGGATAACTCCTATCTTCGCGAGGCTGCTATCACCTTTACAGGGGTTCCGGGCTGTCGTCGTAACGCTCTTCTCCACGCAAGAAAATCTGGCCAAGACAATAGCCAGGGACAAGCCAGTGAGTACGTTTGAATGTACTCGCAAACATCAAGAACACGGGTATAATATATCAAAACATGCTCCGAAATATTCTATGCTCATGACGTCTGTCACGAAAAATACGAAATCCAAGATGTACGCATGCGGGTAAAATATGAGTATGCAATATAGAAATAAACTGTAGTGATCGACTGTCTGAAATGACTCCTCGAAAAAGGGTAAAAATAAATTAACAATGCCGCAGTCGGGCGTCTGGGCGACACCACATAAAGGGCTTATAAATAAAAGAAATAACAAACATGCCACAGTCGGGCGTCTATGCGACACCACATAAAGGGCTTATAGATAAAAGGAATAACAAGCATGCCACAGTCGGGCGTCTATGCGACACCACATAAAGGGCTTATAAATAAAAGAATTAACAAGCATGCCACAGTCGGGCGTCTGAGCGACACTGCAAAAGGGCTTACAACATAAAGAAAATAGCAGGCATGCCACAGTCGGGCGTCTATGCGACACCACATAAAGGGCTTATAGCAGTATAGTTGCAGTGGGTATGCAGGAGGTAGAACCATCCCAGGGATACTCAATAATACAAATAATGTAAATGGTTAGTCCATAATAATAGTAATCATAATCGTCACAAGTCACAAGTCATGATCCAAGTTCTGGTTTAACAGTTATTCCTCCGAAGACCGACACTAAGACCAACACTTGACCTATCCCAGACTGTAGTCCTTGACCATGGACACGGCTATTCGAATAGATGTATAATCTCTGCAGAGGGTGTACTCTTTACCCACGGGTAACGGATTTCTTTAGTCCATCGGAACTAATTCCGTCTACGGTCTTTTAATTGAAAACACGCCTGACCTGCACACACCAGCTTAACTTACCGGTGTCTGGAATCACCCACAACACCTGTCAAGCCAAACTCTAAGTGGGTGAGGCTACAACCTCGACGTAGCATGGGATCAAATTTATATATGCGCGCTCTAAGGGGTGCCCCCCTCTTGGTCCCAACCGGAAACACCCATGCCCCCGGACCGGATGACTGGCTTTAATCCATGGCCATGGGACCCTCATCACGGCCTCTCTGTACGGTGTGTGCTAGAAAGGGGTTGACAACTTACTGAACCGTACCCTACCTAAGGCAGGGACAAGTGGTAGTACAAAGCAAGTATGGGGGTTACTGGACAAGGCTCGATCTAAGGCCGACTCAGGAGCTTCAAGTGTTCCCTGCATGAGTAGCATAACAAAATCTTTCCATTAACAGATAAACTTAACACTCCTCAAGCCTCACCATGCCATACCGGACATACTCGTCTCAACGAGGAACTAGGGACAAGCTCGCGTCTACCCAAGACCGCGACTCTCCCGGCTTCCTTCCGGTATGCAAGAGAAGCTTACGAGGATGAATACCATCACCAACATATCCATTTACCACAGCAAAGAAAACTCCACTATGCACTCATGCATATGACTTTATCGTCACATAAAAATAACGTATGCTCCAAGTCAAGGCGATGTTGTAACCGTATCAACAACATCCAAAAATATTAAGCCAGGGTTCAGAATGCTTGCCTTCAAGTGTATGCATGCGGGGGTGCATTTTTTGAAGGTTGCCTTTTCTCCAAAATCCTATTTTGAGAAATATTCAAATAACACACATTTCAAAAACAGTACAAAAAGTTGTCCCAAATATTTTTGAAATAAATCTTAAAATAAACTAGATGAAATTTGAGAGAGGTAGGAAAAAGAATTAACTCATTTGGAGTTTTATTTTAAAAGTTATAGCCAGTCAAAGATTAGTCAAAGTTCTGTTTTAATAAAATCAGAAAAAGGGAAAACGCTTCAGGGAAAATACGCTTTCGAAGCAGAGAAGACGTACTCCGGACTTTGCGCTATCACTTAACCAGAGAGGACGGGCGCGCGGGTCACTGACAGTGGATCCAAGGGGCCCACTGGTCAGGTTTGACTGGTCTCCCTCTCCTTCCTTTCTCTCTGCCCGAATGGTGGCGGGCCTCCGGCGATCGCCGTCGACGAACGGCGGCTCTCCACGGGGCCCCGAGGGCAGGGATGGATCCGCCAGACCGGGGCGGTCCTCCCGGTGGGTGCTAGGCAGGTGGGGACGGAGAAAGTCACCGGCGGCGAGCTCCGCGGCGGACGGAAGTTCGGGAGCAAAGTGAGCTTCGGGCTATGGTGGTCCTTGGTCGTGGCTGAGGCGCTAGGCAGCTCCGCAAGGCTATGGGGAGACTCTTGGTGGCGTTGGATGGGCGGGGGAAGGTCCGATTGCGACGTATGGCACTGGATTGTGGCGGCGACCGAACTGGCCGGAGACGAGGAAGAAGGCCCCTCCCCGTCGATTGCTGGCTGCGGGAGTTCTATGGGGGTGGACTGGGGTTGCCTGAGTGCTTGGAGGAGCTCGGGGTCTCCTTAAATAGGCGCTCGAGGCTGGCTCCCACGGTGGCCGAGGATAAGATCGCCGGCGACCGCTGTACTGTGGTTGCAGGGCTACGTGGCGGCGACGAGCGCGTGCCGACAGCTTGCGGATAAGCTCGGGCTGTTCCCATGGGGCAGCTGGCGCGCGTGGGTGGCTTGGGCGGCGCCGTCCACGGCAGAGCCCGCTGCCGACGCCCGCGTGCCGCCAAGGGAGCTCTGACGGCGGCGCTGTAGGGCGCCAGTGCGGCTTGGAGGTTTCCGGTGAGTGGGCGAGTGCATGGCGCGGCTCTGCAGGGGAGTTGGGGCCAGTGACGGGACTCGTCGACCCGAGCGCACGCACGTGCAAAACGCGCGCTCTGGCCGCGCCCAGAGCACGCAGACCAGGTGTTCGATGAAAAGCCAGCGCGCTCTAGAGAGCTTGGGTGATGCGGGTAGTCAACATGCCAGGGTTAGGGATAGCTAGGAGGTTAGTGGACATGCTGGATGGGTCAGGGGCTCAAGCTCACAATGCAAACTAGAAATCATGCCAAAACTGTCCCTGCACATAGGGTGTTCGACAGAATGCCATGGGCAGCTAGGCAACTCTTGGGGTGGCAATAATCTCTAGATCCTAGTCTCTTTGGGAGTTAAAGAGGGTGGTAAGGTTAGTTTGGAAAAAAACAAAAATTTGTTAGTGCAAGTTTTTGAGAAAACCAGTTTTGGGCAGAAACTATAGGCTATCATTGCATGCACTAAAAATACTCCAATGGGTCCAATCTCCTGGACTTAAGGGTTTGGTAGGGAGGACTATAAGTAGGAAAAAGCTCAAGGGCACTGGAGCAAAATAGAATGGGGTTGCAGAACAAATCACCAAACTGGACCAGAATGAAGATGAGGTTGATTCACTTAAAATTTTCATAGAACATCACTGGGTTTTTGCATGAAGCTGAGTTATGAGCATCAACTGACATCTCCAAACACTTGGAATAATTTTTAGAAGAATATATAAAAAGGTTGTAGTGCAAAAATACCTACTGGACCAGATTTGAAAAATTGATGTAGAGCTCAAAATCTCCAATAATCAAAAGATATCTTTGCATAAAAGTGATGTGGGAACCTCACATGACATCTCCAAATTTTGGTGAAATTTTTTAAAAGCATTTATCAAATGGTTGCAGTGTAAAAAGGGGCTCCAAATTTATGAAAGATCATTTTAAAAGAATAAAGCTCATGAAAAATAATTATGCAGATAAATCCACTGATAAAGAATTGTTTTTATAAAGAGGGCATACAAGTCCAAAAATATTTTTGGAAAGTTTTCCACTTGAGGTAAAAACCCACAATATTAAAGAGAAGAGGTGTTCTGAAATCAAAGGAGAAATCCAGAAAAATAAAAATTTAATTTCCTGGCAAAATTTTAATTAATAAAACAAGTTCAAATTTTTGGGGTGTTACAACACTACCCCCCTTAAGAAAAATCTCGTCCTCGAGATTTGCTAAGGGTTGTTTTTAAAATAATACTCCCATTAGTTGAAAACAAGAGTCTGCTCATAGCACAAACTTAGGGTACAAACATAAGCTGCAACACACAAATAAACATAGCTATGACGTTTATAATAAAGACGGCAAAAGGACAAGGTCCTGAGAAAACGTCTCTGGGACTGGGGCGCACAAGCAGACATCCTTTAATAATGGAGATACAGAATCACACAATTACAAGGCGTAGAAATAATAAGGCTCGTTACTACTCAAGTGACTTAGTCTACTCCGTTAATATCTAAGCGGGCTTGTCTAGAGGACGTCGAATCTTCCCCACGGGTTTCACCGTCGGGATTAGCCGGATGAGGTTGAGGGGCTGCAGGGTCGGGGTAGTGGTGATGACCATCGCGGGGGTTGCTGGCCACAATCCCGTTGGAGCGTGTTCCCAAAAGGCGGCGAAGTACTTCTGGGGACATCAAAGTATTTTGGTCGATGGCTGGGGCAGACCTCAAGGGCTCGATTGGGTGTCCGAACAGCACGACTGGGTTTTCGGCGTCGGGCTCCCCTTCTCCTCTCGCCGGGGCTCGGCGAAATAGTTCTCCACGAGCTGCGATTAGATCAATGGTGATCTAATCGAACAGTTCCTCTAGTGCACTTACATAGCGCACCAGATGCAATAGTGCAGGGTCCGTCTCGTGATCTCCGTCGGCAACCTGGGGCGGCCTACCATACCCGTTACGACTGGGGTAGTAGTAGAACGAGCGACAGTTAACTCTGGGCGACAAGTGCCGGAGTTGAACTATAGCTTCTCGAGCTGCGAGTTGGATGGCTTGTGGCTCAAAGGGAGTGGTCCTTCCAGTGAACCTGTAGGGGTGTTCTGGTGATAGACCCCTACCATAAATGTGTACAGTGGCCCAGAACTAATGGCTCTCGCCGTTCATGAGTTCTTGGTACACAACATATTCTGGGGGCTCTTCTAATGCATAGGCACGGCGGGTGAGGTTTGCTAGCACGGTCACAAAACCTCCAAGGTTGGTTGCTGTGGTCTCATTGTGAACAATGGGACCAGGCATCGAGACTGGGTTTGGGGAAGAGGCTGTGCTGTGCTGGGTTGAGGCTAGCACGCCCTTTTTATAGAAACAGGGGCGGAGTCTTCCTTCGCACGCTTGCGAATGAGACATGATAGGTGTCGGTCACTGGCGCGTGATCGATAGGCTGGGCTGATAGGTTGGGCACCGACTGCCAAAAGCGTCGGGGTCACTGTGTGGCTATCTTACACGAGAAGCTTGGCCGGGGTTGGGTTAAGGTCTGGTGGGTTGGTTAACCTAGGTTTATTGACCTGGCTAAGATAGGATTAGCCAATGGTCAGCCTGGCTCTGATACCAAGTCTGTCAGGACCGGATTTTCGGGATATTAATTCTCCAGAAAATGGCCCTTATGCTCACCAGCCCCAGGATTACTGTTAGCTGATGAGGCACCAACTTAATACAAGAATTCCAAGCAAAGTACAAAAATATGTAGTACAAGACCATTGTGGCCTATGAGTACAACACTTGGTTTCTAATGGTTGATGGCGGAAGCGGTTTGTGGTGCATCTGCGTCTATGGGACTCCATTTCCCACAAGAACAGCTGACCAGGATAACTCCTATCTTCGCGAGGCTGCTATCACCTTTACAGGGGTTCCGGGCTGTCGTCGTAACGCTCTTCTCCACGCAAGAAAATCTGGCCAAGACAATAGCCAGGGACAAGCCAGTGAGTACGTTTGAATGTACTCGCAAACATCAAGAACACAGGTATAATATATCAAAACATGCTCCGAAATATTCTATGCTCATGACGTCTGTCACGAAAAATACGAAATCCAAGATATACGCATGCGGGTAAAATATGAGTATGCAATATAGAAATAAACTGTAGTGATCGAGTGTCTGAAATGACTCCTCGAAAAAGGGTAAAAATAAATTAACAATGCCGCAGTCGGGCGTCTGGGCGACACCACATAAAGGGCTTATAAATAAAAGAAATAACAAACATGCCACAGTTGGGCGTCTATGCGACACCACATAAAGGGCTTATAGATAAAAGGAATAACAAGCATGCCACAGTCGGGCGTCTATGCGACACCACATAAAGGGCTTATAAATAAAAGAATTAACAAGCATGCCACAGTCGGGCGTCTGAGCGACACCACAAAAGGGCTTACAACATAAAGAAAATAGCAGGCATGCCACAGTCGGGCGTCTATGCGACACCACATGAAGGGCTTATAGCAGTATAGTTGCAGTGGGTATGCAGGAGGTAGAACCGTCCCAGGGATACTCAATACAAATAATGTAAATGGTTAGTCCATAATAGTAGTAATCATAATCGTCACAAGTCACAAGTCATGATCCAAGTTCTGGTTTAACAGTTCTTCCTCCGAAGACCGACACTAAGACCGACACTTGATCTATCCCAGATTGTAGTCCTTGACCATGGACACGGCTATTCGAATAGATGTATAATCTCTGCAGAGGGTGTACTCTTTACCCACGGGTAACGGATTTCTTTAGTCCATCGGAACTAATTCCGTCTACGGTCTTTTAATTGAAAACACGCCTGACCTGCACACACCAGCTTAACTTACCGGTGTCTGGAATCACCCACAACACCTGTCAAGCCAAACTCTAAGTGGGGAGGCTACAACCTCGACGTAGCATGGGATCAAATTTATATATGCGCGCTCTAAGGGGTGCCCCCCTCTCGGTCCCAACCGGAAACACCCATGCCCCCGGACCGGATGACTGGCTTTAATCCATGGCCATGGGACCCTCATCACGGCCTCTCTGTACGGTGTGTGCTAGAAAGGGGTTGACAACTTACGGAACCGTACCCTACCTAAGGCAGGGACAAGTGGTAGTACGAAGCAATTATGGGGGTTACTGGACAAGACTCGATCTAAGGCCGACTCAGGAGGTTCAAGTGTTCCCTTCATGATTAGCATAACAAAATATTTCCATTAACAGATAAACTTAACACTTCTCAAGCCTCACCATGCCATACTGGACATACTCGTCTCAACGAGGAACTAGGGACAAGCTCGCGTCTACCCAAGACCGCGACTCTCCCGGCTTCCTTCCGGTATGCAAGAGAAGCTTACGAGGATGAATACCATCACCAACATATCCATTTACCACAGCAAAGAAAACTCCACTATGCACTCATGCATATGACTTTATCGTCACATAAAAATAACGTATGCTCCAAGTCAAGGCGATGTTGTAACCGTATCAACAACATCCAAAAATATTAAGCCAGGGTTCAGAATGCTTGCCTTCAAGTGTATGCATGTGGGGGTGCATTTTTTGAAGGTTGCCTTTTCTCCAAAATCCTATTTTGAGAAATATTCAAATAACACACATTTCAAAAACAGTACAAAAAGTTGTCCCAAATATTTTTTTAAATAAATCTTAAAATAAACTAGATGAAATTTGAGAGAGGTAGGAAAAAGAATCAACTCATTTGGAGTTTTATTTTAAAAGTTATAGCCAGTCAAAGTTCTGTTTTAATAAAATCAGAAAAAGGGAAAACGCTTCGGGGAAAATACGCTTTCGAAGCAGAGAAGACGTACTCCGGACTTTGCGCTATCACTTAACCAGAGAGGACGGGCGCGCGGGTCACTGACAGTGGATCCAAGGGGCCCACTGGTCAGGTTTGACTAGTCTCCCTCTCCCTCCTTTCTCTCTGCCCGAACGGTGGCGGGCCTCCGGCGATCGCCGTCGACGAACGGCGGCCTTCCACGGGGCCCCGAGGGCAGGGATGGATCCGCCAGACCGGGGCGGTCCTCCCGGTGGGTGCTAGGCAGGTGGGGACGGAGAAAGTCACCGGCGGCGAGCTCCGCGGCGGACGGAAGTTCGGGAGCAAAGTGAGCTTCGGGCTATGGTGGTCCTTGGTCGTAGCTGAGGCGCTAGGCAGCTCCGCAAGGCTATGGGGAGACTCTTCGTGGCATTGGATGGGCGGGGGAAGGTCCGATTGCGACGTATGGCACTGGATTGTGGCGGCGACCGAACTGGCCGGAGACGAGGAAGAAGGCCCCTCCCCGTCGATTGCTGGCTGCGGGAGTTCTATGGGGGTGGACTGGGGTTGCCTGAGTGCTTGGAGGAGCTCGGGGTCTCCTTAAATAGGCGCTCGAGGCTGGCTCCCGCGGTGGCCGAGGATAAGATCGCCGGCGACCGCTGTACTCTGGTTGCAGGGCTACGTGGCGGCGACGAGCGCATGCTGACGGCTTGCGGATAAGCTCGGGCTGTTCCCATGGGGCAGCTGGCGCGCGCGGGTGGCTTGGGCGGCGCCGTCCACGGCAGAGCCCGCTGCCGACGCCGGCGTGCCGCCAAGGGAGCTCTGACGGCGGCGCTGTAGGGCGCCAGTGCGGCTTGGAGGTTTTCCGGTGAGTGGGCGAGTGCATGGCGCGGCTCTGCAGGCGAGCTGGGGCCAGTGACGGGACGCGTCGACCCGAGCGCACGCACATGCAAAACGCGCGCTCTGGCCGCGCCCAGAGCACGCACACCAGGTGTTCGACGAAAAGCCAGCGCGCTCTAGAGAGCTTGGATGATGCGGGTAGTCAACAGGCCAGGGTTAGGGATAGCTAGGAGGTTAGTGGACATGCTGGATGGGTCAGGGGCTCAAGCTCACAATGCAAACTAGAAACCATGCCAAAACTGTCCCTGCACACAGGGTGTTCGACAGACTGCCATGGGCATCTAGGCAACTCTTTGGGTGGCAAAAATCTCCAGATCCTAGTCTCTTTGGGAGTTAAAGAGGGTGGTAAGGTTAGTTTTGAAAAAAAAACAGAAATTTGTTAGTGCAAATTTTTGAGAAAACCAGTTTTGGGCAGAAACTATAGGCTATCATTGCATGCACTAAAAATACTGCAATGCGTCCAATCTCCTGGACTTAAGGGTTTGGTAGGGAGGACTATAAGTAGGAAAAAGCTCAAGGGCACTGGAGCAAAATAGAATGGGGTTGCAGAACAAATCACCAAACTGGACCAGAATGAAGATGAGGTTGATTCACTTAAAATTTTCATAGAACATCACTGGGTTTTTGCATGAAGCTGAGTTATGAGCATCAACTGACATCTCCAAACACTTGGAATAATTTTTAGAAGAATATATAAAAAGGTTGTAGTGCAAAAATACCTACTGGACCAGATTTGAAAAATTGATGTAGAGCTCAAAATCTCCAATAATCAAAAGATATCTTTGCATAAAAGTGATGTGGGAACCTCACATGACATCTCCAAATTTTGGTGAAATTTTTTAAAAGCATTTATCAAATGGTTGCAGTGTAAAAAGGGGCTCCAAATTTATGAAAGATCATTTTAAAAGAATAAAGCTCATGAAAAATAATTATGCAGATAAATCCACTGATAAAGAATTGTTTTTATAAAGAGGGCATACAAGTCCAAAAATATTTTTGGAAAGTTTTCCACTTGAGGTAAAAACCCACAATATTAAAGAGAAGAGGTGTTCTGAAATCAAAGGAGAAATCCAGAAAAATAAAAATTTAATTTCCTGGCAAAATTTTAATTAATAAAACAAGTTCAAATTTTTGGGGTGTTACACACGACCCCATCGTGCTCGCCCCTCGACCCCGCCGCTAATCCTCGACGCCGGCGCCCCGCGGCGCACCTCGCCGGAGAACCCCCCCCCCCTCGCCCGATGACTCGTCCTCCTCCCCGGACCCCTCCCACTCGACTGGTTCTGGATCGGGGAGGGGCTCGATCCCGCGCCACCCTGCGCCTCCGACGTCGGCGCCCATCCCCGGCGCCGCCTCGTT
>NC_057796.1:429127550-429177117 GCF_018294505.1 Triticum aestivum | reverse complement strand
CCCCTTTCTTCCTGGGTCGCAACGGTCACCACCCCCCATGCGCGGTCTATGCGCTTCGGCCATGCCCGTTGCGGCACTCACCGCGCCTCTCTCCCCGTCGCTCGCGCCCTGACTGCTCATCGCGCGCCCCGCTACCGCCCTGCTACCTAGCCGCCCCGCCTGGCCGACCGTGTCCGCCAGCGGCGTCGCCCCGTCTCCTCCGCCCCGTCGTGCCTTCCCGGCCGGCCGTGGCCACCGACCGCGCCCTTGGCCGTCCTCCCTGGCCTCGCCCGCTCGCCCCCTATGGCACACGTCGTCACCCGCGGCCAGCGGCCGCGTCTGCTTCGGGCGCCCCCGCACATGCGCCCGCACCCGATAACAACTGCCCCGCTAGCCCCTTGTGCCGCTGCCATATGGGGCCCACACCCCTTTTATTTAAATAAATAAATGAAAAATGAATAGAAATAATAATTAATTAAATTAATTAATTAATATGTTAATTAATTAACTTAAACCTAATTAGTCTAATTAACTTGTTAGTTAGTTAGAACAGCCTATGACAGGGGGACCCCACCCCGTGTTGACCAGTCAAACATTGACTGGTCAACTGGGACCCCCTGGACCCACATGTCACCCTCTGGTACACTTATGTGTACACAGATCTGGGCGCACCTAGAATTTACTCATTATTTTCGAATTAAATTAAATTGCAGAATATCTTTAAAACTTTGAAGAATCATATAAAATAATCCGTAACTCGGATGAAAAAGTTTTCTACATGAAAGTTGCTCAGAACGACGAGGCGAATCCAAACACGCGGTCCGTTCGTCCGCCACACATCCCTAGCATAGCAAACATGCAACTTTCCCCCTCCGGTTCATCTGTCCGAAAACGCGAAACACCAGGAATACTTTCCCGGATGTTTCCCCCCTTCGCCGGTATCACTTACTACCGCGTTAGGGCATATCTAGCATCGCGTTTGTCATGTTATGCTTTGTGATGCTTTGATTGCTCTGTTATTTATTGTGTTCCCCCTTCGTTACTTCTTTCCGGTAGACCCTGAGACCGATGCCGGTACCCCTGTGATCAACTACATCGACGATGAACCCTTCTTGCCAGAGCAACCAGGCAAGCCCCCCCCCCTTGATCACCAGATATCGCCTATTCTTCTCTATACTGCTTGCATTAGAAGAGTGTAGCATGTTACTGCTTTCGGTTAATCCTATTCTGCTGCATAGCCTATCATTGTTGCTACAGTTGTTACCCTTACCTGCTATCCTACTGCTTAGTATAGGATGCTAGTGTTCCATCAGTGGCCCTACACTCTTGTCCGTATGCCATGCTATACTACTGGGCCGTGATCACTTCGGGAGGTGATCACGGGTATATGCTATATACTTTATATACATGACACATGTGGTGACTAAAGTCGGGTCAGCTCGTTGAGTACCAGCAAGTGATTCTAATGAGGGGGCTGAAAGGACAGGTGGCTCCATCCCGGTAGAGGTGGGCCTGGGTTCCTGACGGCCCCCGACTGTTACTTTGTGGCGGAGCGACAGGGCAGGTTGAGACCACCTAGGAGAGAGGTGGGCCTGGCCCTGATCGGCGTTCGCGGATACTTAACACGCTTAACGAGATCTTGGTATTTGATCTGAGTCTGGCCATTTGGTCTATACGCACTAACCAACTACGCGGGAATAGTTATGGGCACTCAACGTCGTGGTATCAGCCGAAGCCTTCGTGACGTCAGCGACGGAGCGGCGCGCGCCGGATTGGACTGGAACGCCTGCGAGGCTAGGTCTGCTTCCGGCCGCGTACGCAACGTGCAGGTGTGCAATGGGCGATGGGCCCAGACCCTGCGCGCATAGGATTTAGACCGGCGTGCTGACCTCTCTGTTGAGCTTAGGTGGGGCTGCGACGTGTTGATCTTCCGCGGCCGGGCATGACCCAGAAAAGTGTGTCCGGCCAAATGGGATCGAGCGTGTTGGGTTATGTGGTGCACCCCTGCAGGGAAGTTTATCTATTCGAATAGCCATGTCCCTCGGTAAAAGGATGACCCGGAGTTGTACCTTGACCTTATGACAACTAGAACCGGATACTTAATAAAACACACCCTTCCAAGTGCCAGATACAACCCGGTGATCGCTCTCTAACAGGGCGACGAGGAGGGGATCGCCGGGTAGGATTATGCTATGCGATGCTACTTGGTGAACTTACCATCTACTCTCTTCTACATGCTGCAAGATGGAGGTGGCCAGAAGCGTAGTCTTCGACAGGATTAGCTATCCCCCCCTTATTCTGGCATTCTGCAGTTCAGTCCACCGATATGGCCCTTTACACATATACCCATGCATATGTAGTGTAGATCCTTGCTTGCGAGTACTTTGGATGAGTACTCACGGTTGCCTTTCTCCCTCTTTTCCCCCTTTCCCTTCTACCTAGTTGTCGCAACCAGATGCTGGAGCCCAGGAGCCAGACGCCACCGTCGACGACGACTCCTACTACACCAGAGGTGCCTACTACTACGTGCAGCCCGCTGACGACGACCAGGAGTAGTTTAGGAGGATCCAAGGCAGGAGGCCTGCGCCTCTTTCGATCTGTATCCCAGTTTGTGCTAGCCTTCCTAAGGCAAACTTGTTTAACTTGTGTCTGTACTCAGATATTGTTGCTTCCGCTGACTTGTCTATGATCGAGCACTTGTATTCGAGCCCTCGAGGCCCCTGGCTTGTATTATGATGCTTGTATGACTTGTTTATGTTGTAGAGTTGTGTTGTGATATCTTCCCGTGAGTCCCTGATCTTGATCGTACACATTTGCGTGCATGATTAGTGTATGATTGAATTGGGGTCGCCACACCATCAGATTATGATGAACGAGTCCGACTAGGCCGCAACGACGTTTATTACCCCGTACGGGCCTTTTGGTTTCAACACTATGCCTTTCGGGCTTAAAAACACTAGTGCCACTTACCAACGCATGATTCAAACATGTTTGGAAAAACAAATCGGCAAGACAGTGGAAGCATATGTGGACGACGTGGTCATCAAGACAAAACACGTCGAATCATTGGTGGACGATCTCCGCCTCACATTTGAGAACCTCCTAACATATGACATACGGCTTAATCCGGAAGAATGTGTTTTCGGCGTTCCAGCCAGAAAGCTGCTAGGGTTCATTGTCTCCAATAGAGGAATTGAAGCGAACCCAGCCAAAATCCGAGCCTTGTCATAATTGGCCATGCCAACAAACTTAAAGCAGGTCCAAAAATTAGCAGGGTGCGTGGCAACTTTGAGCTGCTTCATCTCCACATTAGGATAAAAGGCGTTACCACTTTATTGACTACTCCGACGCACCGACCACTTCGAATGGACAAATGCGGCTACAACCAGATTGGAAGAAATAAAAACCTTATTAGAAGGCAACCAAATCCTAGCCGCCCCAAGTGTTAGCGAGCCTATGTTGCTTTATATATCCGCGACTCACCAGGTAGTGAGTGCCGTACTCGTCGTCAAGCGAGAGGAAGAGGGGCATAAATTCCCCATCCAAAAACCAGTATACTATGTATCGGTGCTCCTTACACCATGCAAATCCCGATACCCTCACTATCAAAATATAGCTTACGCGGTCTTTATGGCATCCCGCAAGCTCCGGCACTATTTTCAAGAGTGTTCGATCACAGTGGCATCCAAAGTACCATTCAATGACATTATAAATAATAGGGATGCCACCGGCCGCATAGCTAAATGGGCCATTGAGCTCTTACCATTTAAAATAACATACAAGCCGCGTCGAGCTATTAAATCTTAGGTGTCGGCCGACTTCGTCGCTGAGTGGACGGAAGTCGGGCTCCCTAAAGAGTATAGTTCTACTCCAACTGGATCATGTACTTCGACGACTCTAAAATGCTAGCCGGACTGGGGGCTGGTGTCATCTTGACATCCCCCACGGGGGACACAGTCCGCTACGTGCAGCAAATCATGTATACAGACTCCAATAATGCAGCCGAGTACGAGGCATTTCTACATGGTCTCTGAATGGCTGTCTCCATGGGCATACAACGCCTAGAGATGCGCGGTGATTCAAATGTCGCAATATCCCAGATAAATGGAGAGTTCGATGCAAAAGATCCAAAATGGCGGCATATCGAAACACCGTATTAAAAATATCGGCTCGATTCGAGGGGCTCGAGACAGTAACCAGGCAGCGGACATCCTTGCTCGAATAGGCGCCAAGCTCGATCCCGTCCTGCCTAATACCTTTGTAGAAAGGCTCTTTAAGCCATCCGTACTGTGGCAGGACGAGAGCGGAAACACTAGTCCAGACCTTATCATGGCCCCAGCAGCCGAACACAATACGAATATCATCGGGGGTTCGGGTACCGAAATAACACCCTCGGCCCATGAAATCATGGCCATTATTGCTCCATGGCCCGAACCCTTCCTAGCCTACCTTAATAGGCAGGAGCTTCCTGATTATCAAAATGAGGCTCGTCGCATAGTTCGACGTTCTAAAGCCTATAAATTTCACGAAGGTGAACTGTATAAGAAAAGCACTACTGGAGTCCTTCAAAGGTGCATCTCCAAAGAGGAGGGACGGCAACTCATGCCTGAAATACATGCTGGTCTAGGCGGCCATCACGCTGCAGCTCGGGCCCTCGTAAGCAAGGCCTTCCGTACAGGTTTCTTCTGGCCAACGACCCGAGGAGACGCACAAGCCCTTGTGCAACGCTGCATGGGATGTCAGCTTTTCGCCAATTAAAGTCACATGCCTCACACCGCCTTAAGAACAATCCCCATCACTTGGCCTTTTGCGGTCTGGGGGCTAGACATGGTCGGACCCCTTAAAGGGGGAAGCCACAAGAAGAAATATTTACTGGTTATGATGGATAAATTCACTAAGTGGATAGAGGCCAAACCAGTAAAAACGGCTGAGGCAGGGCCAATGATGGACTTTATATTCGGCGTGGTACACCGTTATGTTCTCCCGCACAACATCATCACTGATAATGGCTCCAATTTTACAGCCGATGAGGTGAAAAACTGGTGTGCTAACTTGGGCATTAAGCTCGACTATGCATCCGTCTACCACCCTCAAACAAACGGTCAGGTTGAACGGGCCAGTGGCCTGATAATGAGTGGTATTAAACACATACTAGTGCGCTCCCTACGGGAGTCAGATAAGCACCGGGTGGAGGAACTCGATTCCGTAATCGGGGGGCTGCGGACTACGCCTAATCGAATGACCGGATACACACCATTCTTCATGGTGTACGGCGCAGAAGCTGTCTTGCCCTGCGACATTATTCATGACTCACCTTGAGTGCGCATGTACGAAGAGAGAGAGGCCGAGCTCGATCGGCAGGACGACCTAGACGGCCTTGAAGAGGAGCGTGACATTGCACGAGCCTGTTCGGCATTTTATCAACAATAGGCTAGGCGATACCAAAGCAGAGAAGTGTGGGCCAAGACTTATAACGTCGGCGAACTCCTTTTGCGCCTCCCAGAGAAGAAGAAGAAGGATAAGCTCAAACCAAAATGGGAGGGCCCCTTCATTATAGATGAAGTTCTCACAGGAGGAGCCTATCGCCTTCGTAATGCATCGGATAACCGCCTTGAGCCGAATCCATGGAACGCTGCTTGGCTCCGACGATTCTACGGATAGTTCGGCCGCATCCTTTCTTGCTTTTTCTAGTTTCCTTTATACTCTCTCCTCTTCTTTTTAGCTTTCCCTTTTTATATACAACCCAGGGTATGTTCGGATCCGCCGAACTGTTCGGGGTACACATCTTTAAATGTATACACCCCACTATGATTGGGGGCTTCTTTAACGAAGCTTATTACTAAAAGCTTGTGGCTTATATTGTCTATGTCGTTTGTTATATACAATTTTCTGCCATTATATGCACCTCTATGACTTAAGTTTTTGCCAAGCTGGGTTGCCTCGCTCCTATGTTTATACCCTACGTTCCCGATTGTTCGGCTAGGGTGTAAAGGGAGCACCTCTGCGATTGTTACAACCGGGTAATCCGGACCTGTACCTCAGACGGGTGAAGCCGAAAGCTAGCGTTCTTAAGGGAATAATTGGTCGGCAAGCAACGACAGATGGTTTACGTTTCTGTAACTCTTCTAAAAAATATATGAGATAGGTTCCCTGTAATTCAAATTGAAGCCTAGGCACGCATTATTAAGCATGCTAACCCAAGGAAAGGAGCCCTTAACGGAACTATTTTCCTTGGAAGATGTTTCTTACGTTAAATAAGTAATATAACATAACTCCCCGAACAAAATTTTGTCTGTTTGAGCAAAATGACCGGATTGCTTGGTTTCCGGACATAATGAATGTTTCTTACATTCCAACATGGTATCTGGAAACACTCCACCTTTCCGGTTCGGAGGTTGAAGCCGAAGGCCTACGATGACAAATTTTGACATGTTCGGTTGAAGATAAGTTCGATGATAAAAGTACATTGATACATTGAATCAAACGCCTACTCTTTATCTATGCCATCTATAAGACTATCTAAACTACAGTCTTCTTGCGAATATTTCGCAGCTATCATCACTTGCTCATATACCAAGTTCACGGGAATCCCTTTTCCGTCTAGTCCCCGAGATCTAACTCGAGCCAGATGATTCGGATCGAGTCCGGTGTAGCGTGTCTTCACCATCACCCATGCCTCTCGTGCTCCTTCTCAGCATGCGGACGCCTTCCATAGCTCGAAACGGCGCCGGGCACCTTTGAACAGGTTCGCCAACCCCTCCATACTTTCTGCAGGGGCATCGGACGGCCATAGGGCTTTAGCCATACTTCTCATAGCTTTCCGGGCCCGTTCATGCACCGCAGACAGCTCCTTCAGCAAGTCACCTCGAAATCCGGACACTTCTTCTTCAAGCCGACCGGTTAACTGACCTGCAACAACAGAGTTGTGACAATCCGAATTATAGGATACTATGAGTCCCTTGGATGGTTCAAAAGGTCATACCAAATATGCCGCTTTCCAACTTCTTATTCTCTTTTTGCGTGATTGATAACTGAGCTTTTAAGCTCTTTATCTATTTGGCTTGTTTATCCTTTTCCTCCTCAAGTTTATTCTTTTGATCAGTGGTCATTGTGGCCTTTTTATCTCCGCAAGCTCTGTGGTGCCGGCATTCATCTTTGTCTGGTTTGTTTTCAGCTCCTGGGACTTCGCGTTGTTCTTCTCCCTGAGAACCTGCAGGTCATAACGATCCTAAAATCTGTTGGCTCAACCGCTTCAAGTCTCGGGGGCTACTGGCATATATCTATTAAATTTGCACAAACTAATACCTGCATATCCTTTGAAAACAGTTGAGTAACTCCAGCAAGTCCGTCCCGGGCGGCTCGGATATATGCATCCACGGAGCTGAGTGCGGTAAATTCCTGTTCAATAAAAGCTGGAGCACACATGGCCTCCTTCAGTCGACGATGATTCATCATGCTCTCTACCTCGGAATTCGTGACGGATACGTCATTTGAATCCTCTTGAGGGGGCGGAGCCGGCACTGTATCATCCCTCGTCCTAGTTGATGAGTCCGGTGCCGGAGTAGCTGACATTCGGCTAAGCAAGGCGTTTCCCCATGGTTTGCCGCGTGCTCCTCCAAAAATAGAGGTAGAGGAGAAATTTAACAATCTGATCTGATGCTTAGACATATATCAAAGGACATACCTCTTTGAAGAGGGAGGAGGCTCGACAGCGCTCCTGGTTTCCTTTTGTTTTGAATGATCGCCCTGCATAGAAGCCGCTCTCGAAGGAGTGCGGCTTGTTGAGCGCCGATCGTATGAACTACAGTTTAGTGTAATGGATAAGGCACAAGTAGGGGTTTCTTTTTGATAAAGCTTTTTGAATACTTACAATGGAGAAACGGTAAAGGCGGGGGTAGTCGGCTGAATAGCCAGTTCCGAGCCGTCAAGGCTCGCTTGATAAAATACCCCATCATCGAACTCTATATATAAATCCGGATCCTCGCTGAAGCCGGGGTCTTCGTTGCGAGCGTGATCCTCTGGCTGTGGGGAGGAACAATGAATGTTCTTGACCTCCTTCCTCCATGACTGTTTTAAGACAACAAGACCATTTTGATAATCAGAAACTTACCCATTTGATGGGGTTGTACATGGAAAAGCCTTCTCAGCAGTTTAAGCGGAGGAAGTCTTCTTTCTCCCCCTTATACAGATCAGCCAGGATCATGGCCAGTTCGGCTGGGGTGTCCGGGCCCTTGCGTCTGTAACGAGATGCGTCGTCTTCCCCATTGTAACACCATAAAGGAGTTACTCTAGATTGAAGGGGCTGAATACATTGTTTTATTGCGATGTCCATGACTTCGATTATCGAGATCTCGGAATGTGCAAGCAATCAGACCTTGCTGACTAGCCTCTTTACTTCCGCACTGTCTTCCTCCTTAGGACTCCGGGGGCGCCAATTGAGGCATTTCTTCAAAGGAGCACTCGAGAATTCGGGGAGGCCACGCCGAACTGGGTCCGGAAGGGGGACGTCCTCAATGTAAAACCATTCCGAAGACCATTCTTGGGATACCTCCTTGGGAGTTCCAATAGGGTAGCCTGATCCTGTTGGGGAACGTAGTAATTTCAAAAAAATTCCTACGCACACGCAAGATCATGGTGATGCATAGCAACGAGAGGGGAGAGTGTTGTCCACGTACCCTCGTAGACCGACAGCGGAAGCGTTATCACAACGCGGTTGATGTAGTCGTACGTCTTAATGATCCGACCGATCAAGTACCGAACGTACGGCACCACCGAGTTCTACACATGTTCAGCTCAATGACGTCCCTCGAACTCCGATCCAGCCGAGTGTTGAGGGAGAGTTTCTTCAGCACGACGGTGTGGTGACGATGATGATGTTCCACCGACGCAGGGCTTCGCCTAAGCTCCGCAACGATATTATCGAGGTGTAATTTGGTGGAGGGGGGCACCGCACACGACTAAGAGATCAATAGATCAATTGTTGTGTCTATGGGGTGCCCCCTGCCCCCGTATATAAAGGAGCAAGGGGGAGGCAGCCGGCCAAGGGGAGAGGCGCGCCATAGGGGGGAGTCCTACTCCCACCGGGAGTAGGACTCCTCCTTTCCTTGTGGGAGTAGGAGAAGGGAAGGGGGAAGGAGAAAGAAGGAAGGGTGCGCCCCCCTTCCCTAGTCCTATTCGGACCAGACCATGGGGAGGGGTGCGGCCACCTTTTGAGGCCTTTCTCTCCTTTCCCGTATGGCCCATTAAGGCCCAATACGAATTCCCGTAACTCTCCGGTACTCCGAAAAATACCCGAATCACTCGGAACCTTTCCGAAGTCCGAATATAGTCGTCCAATATATCGATCTTTACGTGTCGACCATTTCGGGACTCCTCGTCATATCCCCGATCTCTCCGGGACTCCGAACTCCTTCGGTACATCAAAACTCAATAAAACTGTCATCGTAACGTTAAGCGTGCGGACCCTACGGGTTCGAGAACTATGTAGACATGACCGAGACACGTCTCCGGTCAATAACCAATAGCGGGACCTGGATGCCCATATTGGCTCCCACATATTCTACGAAGATCTTTATCGGTCAGACCGCATAACAACATACGTTGTTCCCTTTGTCACCGGTATGTTACTTGCCCGAGATTTGATCGTCGGTATCTCGATACCTAGTTCAATCTCGTTACCGGCAAGTCTCTTTACTCGTTCCGTAATACATCATGCCGCAACTAACTCATTAGTCACAATGCTTGCAAGGCTTATAGTGATGTGCATTACTGAGTGGGCCCAGAGATACCTCTCCGACAATCGGAGTGACAAATCCTAATCTCGAAATACGCCAACCCAACAAGTACCTTTGGTGACACCTGTAGAGCACCTTTATAATCACCCATTTACGTTGTGACGTTTGGTAGCACACAAAGTATTCCTTCGGTAAACGGGAGTTGCATAATCTCATACTCATAGGAACATGTATATGTCATGAAGAAAGCAATAGCAACATACTAAACGATCGGGTGCTAAGCTAACGGAATGGGTCAAGTCAATCACGTCATTCTCCTAATGAGGTGATCCCGTTAATCAAATGACAACTCATGTCTATGGCTAGGAAACATAACCATCTTTGATTAATGAGCTAGTCAAGTAGAGGCATACTAGTGACACTCTGTTTGTCTATGTATTCACACATGTATTATGTTTCCGGTTAATACAATTCTAGCATGAATAATAAACATTTATCATGATATAAGGAAATAAATAATACTTTATTATTGCCTCTAGGGCATATTTCCTTCAGATCCGGCTATACGCCATACTTCGGCGCCGCCCACTTCAAATATGGAACCTCCTCGATGACGGGGGACGAGGCAAAAGAACTTTCTCCATAGTTCGAAATGAGCCTCGCAGCCCAGAAACAGTTCACAAAGAGCGACAAAACCCGAGATGTGCAGAATAGAACTTGGAGTGAGATTGTGCAGCTGGATCCCGTAGAACTCTAACAGGCCCCTGAGAAAGGGGTGGATCGGGAATCCTAAGCCCTACAGAAGAAACAAAACGAAGCACACTCTCTCCTCCTTGTTGGGGTTGAGGAAATTTTCTGCTAGCACATCATTGCCGATCGAGGCCAATCCCGCTCGCACGGAGACTAGATATGTGAGAGGGAGATATCCCTGCGTTTGAAGTCGACTCAATTGAAGATGAGCCACGAAGCAGCTTCGCCAATCACCATCTTGAGGGCCATGAGGGCGCGAAGGAGAGCTAGGAGCGCTGGCCATGTTTTGAAGATTTTGGTGGCTGGTCCTGATATTCCCTGCACGATGTGGATGGCATTTTGGGATCTAGCCTCTTTATATAGGCGTTGTCCCTGTGTGGTCAGGGGTGTATTTGTAAAAAGTTATTATGGACCGTTCGCATTCACCCGGTGCATGGAAATCGAGGTGACGACAGGGAAGGAGTCATAAAGGCAGAACGTGAAGGTCAGGGTCGAACTGTCATCCGTCCGAAGTATGATGAAGAACCTGCATTGCAAAGCCGAAGACACAAAGCCGGATACTACACGGTCATTGAAGGCAAGTTCGGGGGCTACTGAGGGAGTCCTGGATTAGGGGGTCCTCAGGTGCCCGGCCAATTTAATATGGGCCGGACTAATGGGCCATGAAGATAGAAGCCAAGGATTATCCCCCGTGTCCGGGTAGGGCTCCTGTATGTGTGAATGGCAAGTTTTTGTGTCCGGATGTATTTCCTTCCTCTGCAAACCGACTTTGTACAAACCCTAGGGTTCCCCGGTGTGTATATAAACTGGAGGGATTAGTCCATAGGGATCATCAGAATTCTCATAGGCTAGACAGCTAGTATTAGCCATTACGATCTCGAGGTAGATCAACTCTTGTAACCCCTATACTCATTGAATACAATCAAGCAGGACGTAGGGTTTTACCTCCTTTAAGAGGGCCCGAACCTGGGTAAACATTGTGTCCCCATCGTCCCTTGTTACCATTGATCCTCAGACGCATAGTTCGGGACCCCCTACCCGAGATCTGCCGGTTTTGACACGGACATCCATCTCAAATATGGGGAGGATATGAGGGCTCGCGGACGCGCCCGGGCATTCCGCCACGTCGACGATGGTGCCAGGCGCTGACTGGAGGGGCGGATAGGAGGGCTCCGGCTCATCCTCCGCCTGCTCGACCTCATCCATGTAGGCGAGCATCTCCGCCTCCATCTCCTGTCGGCGATGCTGTCTGGCCTCCGCAGCCGACTCCAATCGGAGGGAATCGAGGATGGCCTGCTGCTCCGCCTGCCGATCTGTGTCGCCAGCGTCCCCCACATCATCATCCTTCCCCCCTCCTCCTCCACCTCCTCCTCCTCCACCTCCAACACCTCCTCCGGATCCACTGCATCAGGAGGCAGCCCCGTGACCATCCGGGCTTCACGCCCGGATATGCCCAAGGAACTCGAGCCGATGCTCCGGCGTCAGAAATGGCTCGCTCCTCACACGGCGGCATGGGGGCATGGCTACTAGGCGGACGGATGGAGTGGAAAGTGGCGGTGGTGGACAGAAGGAGGAAAATGTGGATGGATGATAGGGTTTCGGTGCCGTCGGTCGACTTAAATAGCTAGGCCAGGCGCTATGCGGCCGCTGGAGCTGCACCACGCGGCGCCACCGGTCCAACTAAGGAGACGAGTTTTGGACCGCCGGGTTTTAGGGTGTTTTCGGCTAGGACCCATTCGTCGGTCAGACGTGGTGGGCGTGCCCGGGCGCCTCCATATCCGCAACATATTTGAGATGGATATGAGGGGTACCGGTCAGCCCGGGCGTTTGAGGCTCGTTTGAGGTTGTTGGGAACGCAGTAATTTCAAAAATTTCCTACGATCACGCAAGATCTATCTAGGTGATGCATAGCAACGAGCGGGGAGAGTGTGTCCACGTACCCTCGTAGACCGAAAGCAGAAGTGTTATATCAACGTGGTTGATGTAGTCGTACGTCTTCACAATCCGACCGATCCTAGCACCGAACGTACGGCACCTCCGCGATCTGCACACGTTCAGCTCGGTGACGTCCCTCGTACTCTTGATCCAGCTGAGGCCGAGGGAGAGTTTTGTCAGCACGACGGCGTGATGACGGTGATGATGAAGTTACCGACGCAGGGCTTCGCCTAAGCACTACAACGATATGACCGAGGTGGATATTTGTGGAGGGGGGCACCGCACACGGCTAAGACAACTGTCAACTTGTGTGTCTATGGGGTGCCCCCCTCCCCCATATATAAAGGAGTGGAGGAGGGGAGAGCCGGCCCTCTCTATGGCGCGCCCCAAGGGAGATTCCTACTCCTAGTAGGAGTAGGTTTCCCCCCTTCCCCAGTTGGAGTAGGAGAAGAAGGAAGAGGGAGAGGGGAAAGAAGGAAAGGGGGGCTGGCCCCACACCCCAATTCGGGTTGGGCTTGGGGGGGCACGCCCTCCACCTGGCCGCCTCCTCTTCTCTCCCACTAAGGCCCAATAAAGCCCATTGACTCCCCTGGGGATTCCGGTAACCTCCCGGTACTCCAGAAAATGCCCGAACTCATCCGGAACCATTCCGGTGTCCAAACATAGCCTTCCAATATATCGATCTTTATGTCTCGGCCATTTCGAGACTCCTCCTCATGTCCGTGATCACATCCAGGACTCCGAACAACCTTCGGTACATCAAAACACATAAACTCATAATACCGATCGTCATCGAACGTTAAGCGTGCGGACCCTATGGGTTCGAGAACTATGTAGACATGACCGAGAGTCATCACCGGTCAATAACCAATAGCGGAACCTGGATGCTCATATTGGCTCCCACATATTCTACGAAGATCTTTATCGGTCAAACCGCATAACAACATACGTTGTTCCCTTTGTCATCGGTATGTTACTTGCCCGACATTCGATCGTCGGTATCTCAATACCTAGTTCAATCTCGTTACCGGCAAGTCTCTTTACTCGTTCCGTAATGCATCATCACGTAACTAACTCATTAGTCACATTGCTTGCAAGGCTTATAGTGATGTGCATTACCGAGAGGGCCTAGAGATACCTCTCTGACAATCGGAGTGACAAATCCTAATCTCGATCTATGCCAACTCAACAAACACCATCGGAGATACCTGTAGAGCATCTTTATAATCACCCAGTTACGTTGTGACGTTTGATTGCACACAAAGTGTTCCTCCGGTATTCGGGAGTTGCATAATCTCATAGTCGTAGGAACATGTATAAGTCATGAAGAAAGCAATAGCAACAAACTAAACGATCATCGTGCTAAGCTAACGGATGGGTCTTGTCAATCACATCATTCACTAATGATGTGATCCCGTTAATCAAATGACAACTCATGTCTACGGATGGGAAACTTAACCATCTTTGATTAACGAGCTAGTCAAGTAGAGGCATACTAGTGACACTCTGTTTGTCTATGTATTCACACATGTACTAAGTTTCCGATTAATACAATTCTAGCATGAATAATAAACATTTATCATGATATAAGGAAATATAAATAACAACTTTATTATTGCCTCTAGGGCATATTTCCTTCACTCTCCCACTTGCACTAGAGTCAATAATCTAGTTCACATCGCCATGTGATTTAACACCAATAGTTCACGTCACCATGTGATTAACACCCATAGTTCACATTGCCATGTGACCAACACTCAAAGGGTTTACTAGAGTCAATAATCTAGTTCACATCGCCATGTGATTAACACCCAAAGAGTACTAAGGTGTGATCATGTCACATACAGATCCGTATGTATTATGCAAATTTCTATGTCTACAATGCTCTGCACAGAGCTACTCTAGCTACTTGCTCCCACTTTCAATATTTATCTAGATCGAGACTTAGAGTCATCCAGATCGGTGTAAAAGCTTGCATCGACGTAACTCTTTACTACAAACTCGTTATCACCTCCATAACCGAGAAATATTTCCTTTGTCCTCTTAGGTAACTAAGGATAACTTTGACCGCTGTCCAGTGATCTACTCCTGGATCACTATCGTACCCCCTTGCCAAACTCATGCAAGGTATACAATAGGTCTGGTACACAGTATTGTATACGTTATAGAACCTATGCCCGAGGCATAGGGAATGACTTTTCATTCTCTTTCTATTTTCTACCGTGGTCGGGTTTTGAGTCTTTACTCAACTTCACACCTTGCAACACAGGCATGAACTCCTTCTTTGGCTGTTCCATTTTGAACTACTTCAAAATCTTGTCAAGGTATGTACTCACTGAAAAAACTTATCAAGCGTCTTGATCTATCTCTATAGATTTTGATGCTCAATATGTAGGCAGCTTCACTGAGGTCTTTCTTTGAAAAACTCCTTTCAAACACTCCTTTATGCTTTCCAGAAAATTCTACATTATTTCCGATCAACAATATGTCATTCACATATACTTATCAGAAATGTTGTAGTGCTCCCACTCACTTTCTTGTAAATACAGGCTTCACCGCAAGTCTGTACAAAACTATATGCTTTGATCAACTCATCAAAGCGTATATTCCAACTCTGAGATGCTTGCACCAGTCCATAGATGGATCGCTGGAGCTTTGCACACTTTGTTAGCACCTTTAGGATCGACAAAACCTTCTGGTTGCATCATATACAACTCTACTTTAAGAAATCCATTAAGGAATGCAGGTTTGACATCCATTTGCCAAATTTCATAAAATGCGGCAATTGCTAACATAATTCGGACAGACTTAAGCATAATCTCATAGTCACTGTTGGGAACGCAGTAATTTCAAAAACTTCCTACGATCACGCAAGATGTATCTAGGTGATGCATAGCAACGAGCAGGGAGAGTGTGTCCACGTACCCTCGTAGACCGAAAGCGGAAGCATTATATTAACGCGGTTGATGTAGTCGTACATCTTCACGATCCGACTGGTCCTAGCACCGGACGTACGGCACCTCCGCAATTTGCACACGTTCAGCTCGGTGACGTCCCTCGTACTCTTGATCTAGCTTATGCTGAGGGAGAGTTTCGTCAGCATGATGGCGTGATGACGGTGATGATGAAGTTACCGACGCAGGGCTTCGCCGAATCACTACAATGATATGACGGAGGTGGATATCTGTGGAGGGGGCATCGCACATGGCTAAGAAAACTGTCAACTTGTGTGTCTATGGGGTGCCCCCCTCCCCGTATATAAAGGAGTGGAGGAGGGGAGGGCCGACCCTCTCTATGGCGCACCCCAAGGGGGATTCCTACTCCTAGTAGGAGTAGGTTTCCCGCCTTCCCTAGTTGGAGTAGGAGAAGAAGGAAGAGGGAGAGGGAGAGAAGGAAAGGGGGGCCGGCCCCCCACCCCAATTCGGATTGGGCTTGGCGGGGGCGCCCTCCACTTGGCCGCCTCCTCCTCTCTCCCACTAAGGCCCAATAAGGTGTTGGGGAATGCAATATTTCAAAAAAATTCCTACGATCACGCAAGATCTATCTAGGAGATGCACAGCAACGAGAGGGGGAGTGTATATTCATACCCTTGAATATCGCAAAGCGGAAGCGTTTATCAACGCGGTTGATGTAGTCGTACACCTTCACGATCCATCCTGATCAAGTACCGAACATACGGCACCTCCGCGTTCAGCACACGTTCAGCTCGATGACGTCTTCGCCTTCTTGATCCAGCAGGATGGGCAAAGTAGTTAATGAGTTCCGGCAGCACGACGGCGTCGGGACGGTGTTGGTGAAGAACAATCTCCGCAGGGCTTCGCCTAAGCACTACGGAAACTATGACGGAGGATAAACTAGAGGGGACGGGGTTGCCGGCACATGGCTTGGTGTTTCTTGATGTGTATTTGGTGCTAGCCCTGCCCCTATATTTATATGTTGAGCCCTGGGTCGAAACTTGGAGTAAAATCCTCCTCAAAGTCGGTTTTCCCCGAAAGGCAAGAGTCCCACTCGGACTCCAGGACCAAACGCCACAATCCTTGGCGTCTGGACCAGACGTCATGGGCCTTGGCGTCTGGCCCAGGGCCAGACGCTAGGGTCTCCGGCGTTTGGCCTCTGACCTCCGCAAAACTATCTTTTGCACCGACCTATAGCCCCATGGGCCTGACCCCTTGGCCTAACCATATCATCCAATATATGAATCTTTACCTCCGGACCATTCCAGAGCTCCTCGTCATGTCTGTGATCTCATCCGGGACTCCGAACAACATTCGGTCACCAACATACATAACTCATATAATACTATATCGTCAACGAACGTTAAGCGTGCGGACCCTACGGGTTCGAGAACTATGTAGACATGACCGAGACACCTCTCCGGCCAATAACCAATAGCGGAACCTGGATGCCCATATTGGCTCCTACATATTCTATGAAGATCTTTATCGGTCGAACCTTATGACAACATACGTAATTCCCTTTGTCATCGGTATGTTACTTGCCCGAGATTCGATCGCCGGTATCTTCATACCTAGTTCAATCTCGTTACCGGCAAGTCTCTTTACTCATTTCGTAATACATCATCCCGTAACTAACTCATTAGTCACATTGCTTGCAAGGCTTATTATGATGTGCATTACCGAGATGGCCCATTGATACCTCTCCGATACACGGAGTGACAAATCCTAATCTTGATCTATGCCAACCCAACAAACACCTTCGGAGACACCTCTTTATAATCACCCAGTTACGTTGTGATGTTTGATAGCACACAAGGTGTTTCTCCAGTATTCGGGAGTTGTATAATCTCATAGTCAGAGGAATATGTATAAGTCATGTAGAAAGCAATAGCAATAAAACTTAACGATCATTATGCTAAGCTAACAGATGGGTCTTGTCCATCACATCATTCTCTAATGATGTGATCCCGTTCATCAAATAACAACACATGTCCATGGTCAGGAAACTTAACCATCTTTGATTAACGAGCTAGTCAAGTAGAGGCATACTAGGGACACTCTGTTTTGTCTATGTATTCACACATGTACTAAGTTTCCGGTTAATACAATTCTAGCATGAATAATAAACATTTATCATTATATAAGGAAATATATGTAACAACTTTATTATTGCCTCTAGGGCATATTTCCTTCAGTCTCCCACTTGCACTAGAGTCAATAATCTAGTTCACATCGTCATGTTATTTAACACCGATAGTTCATATCTTTATGTGATTAGTCCACATCGCCATGTGACTTACACCCAAAGGGTTTACTAGATTCTATAATCTAGTTCACATCGCTACGTGATTAACACCCAAAGAGTACTAAGGTGTGATCATGTTTTGCTTGTGAGAGAGGTTTAGTCAACGGGTCTGCCATATTCAGATCCGTATGTATTTTGCAAATTTCTATGTCTACAATGCTCTGCACGGAGCTATTCTAGCTAATTGCTCCCACTTTCAATATGTATCCAGATTAAGAGTTAGAGTCATCTGGATCGGTGTAAAAGCTTGCATCCACATAACTCTTTACGACGAACTCTTTATCACCTCCATAACCGAGAAATATTTCCTTAGTCCTCTTAGGTAACTAAGGATAACTTTGACCGCTGTCCAGTGATCCACTCCTGGATAACTATCATACCCCATTTCCAAACTCATGGCAAGGTACACAACACAACATGGCATACTTTATAGAACCTATGGCTGAGGCATAGGGGATGACTTTCATTCTCTCTCTATCTTCTGTCGTGGTCGGGTTTTGAGTCTTACTCAACTTCATACCTTACAACTCAGGCAAGAACTCTTTTTTGACTGATCCTATTTTGAACTCTTTCAAAATCTTATCAAGGTATGTACTTCTCGAAAGTCTTATCAAGCACCTTGATCTATCTTTATAGATCTTGATGCCCAATATGTAAGCAGCTTTACCGAGGTCTTTCTTTGAAATACTCCTTTATGCTTTACAGAAAATTCTACATCATTTCCAATCAACAATATGCAATACACATATACTTATCAGAAAGGTTGTAGTGCTCCCACTCACTTTCTTGTAAATATAGGCTTCACCGCAAGTCTGTATAAAACTATATGCTTTGATCAACTCATCAAAGTGTATATTCCAACTCCGAGATGCTTGTACCAGTCCATAGATGGATCGCTGGAGCTTGCACACTTTGTTAGCACCTTTACGATTGAGAAAACCTTCTAGTTGCATCATATACAACTCTTCTTTAATAAATCCATTAAGGAGTGCATTTTGACATCCATTTGCCAAATTTCATAAAATGCGGCAATTGCTAACATGATTCGGACAAACTTAAGCATCGCTACGGGTGAGAAGGTCTCATCGTAGTCAACTCCTTGAACTTGTCAAAAACCTTTCGCAACAAGTCGAGCTTTGTAGACAGTAACATTACCGTTATCGTCAGTCTTCCTCTTGAAGATCCATTTATTTTCTATGGCTTGCCGATCATCGGGCAACTCAACCAAAGTCCATACTTTGTTCTCATACATGGATCCTATCTCAGATTTCATGGCCTCAAGCCATTTCGCGGAATCTGGGCTCATCATCGCTTCCTCATAGTTCGTAGGTTCGTCATGGTCTAGTAACATGATTTCCAGAACAAGATCACCATACCACTTGGTGCGGAACGTACTCTGGTTGACCTACGAGGTTCGGTAGTAACTTGATCCAAAGTTTCATGATCATCATCATTAACTTCCTCACTAACTGGTGTAGGCATCACTGGAACTGATTTCTGTGATGAACGACTTTCCAATTCGGGAGAAGGTACAATTACCTCATCAAGTTCTACTTTCTTCCCACTCACTTCTTTCGAGAGAAAACTCCTTCTCTAGAAAGGATCCATTCTTAGCAACAGATATCTTACCTTCGGATCTGTGATAGAAGGTGTATCCAATAGTTTCCTTTGGGTATCCTATTAAGACGCATTTCTCTGGTTTGGGTTCGAGCTTATCAGGTTGAAACTTTTTCACATAAGCATCGCCACCCCAAACTTTAAGAAACGACAGCTTAGGTTTCTTTCCAAACCACAGTTCATATGGTGTCGTCTCAACGGATTTAGATGGTGCCCTATTTAACGTCAATGCAGTTGTCTCTAATGTATAACCCCAAAACGATAGTGGTAAATCGGTAAGAGACATCATAGATCGCACCATATCTAATAAAGTACGGTTATGACGTTCGGACACATCATTACGCTGTGGTGTTCTAGGTGGCTTGAGTTGCGAAACTATTCCACATTGTTTCAAATGATGACCAAACTCGTAACTCAAATATTCGTCTCCGCGATCAGATTGTAGAAACTTTATTTTCTTGTTACGATGATTTTCCACTTCACTCTGAAATTCTTTGAACTTTTCAAATGTTTCAGACTTATGTTTCATCAAGTAGATATACCCATATCTGCTCAAATCATCTGTGAAGGTCAGAAAATAACGATACCCACTGCGAGCCTCAACACTCATCGGACCGCATACATCAGTATGTATTATTTCCAATAAGTCAGTTGCTCGCTCCATTGTTCCGGAGAACGGAGTCTTAGTCATCTTGCCCATGAGGCATGGTTCGCAAGCATCAAGTGATTCCAAAAGCCCATCAGCATGGAGTTTCTTCATGCGCTTTACACCAATATGACCTAAACGGCAGTGCCCAAATAAGTTGCACTATCATTATTAACTTTGCATCTTTTGGCTTCAACATTACGAATATGTGTATCACTACGATCGCGATTCAATAAACCATTTATATTGAGTGTATGACCATAGAAGGTTTTATTCATGTAAATAGAACAACAATTATTCTTTGACTTAAATGAATAACAGTATTGCAATAAACATGATCCAATCATATTTATGCTCAACGCAAACACCAAATAACTTTTATTTTGGTTCAACACTAATACCGAAGGTAAAGGGAGTGTGCGATGGTGATCTTATCAACCTTGGAATCACTTCCAACACACATCATCACCTTGCCCTTAACTAGTCTCTGTTTATTTTGCAACTCCCGTTTCGAGTTACTACTCTTAGCAACTGAACTAGTATCAAATACCGAGGGGTTGCTATAAACACTAGTAAAGTACACATCAATAACATGTATATCAAATATACCTCTGTTCACTTTGCCATCCTTCTTATACACCAAGTATCTAGGGTAGTTCCACTTCCAGTGACCATTTCCTTTGCAGTAGAAGCACTCAGTTTCAGGCTTGGGTCTAGCTTTGGGCTTCTTCATGGGAGTGGCAACTTTCTTGCCATTCCTTTTGAAGTTTCCCTTTCTTTCCCTTTATCTTGAGACTAGTGGTCTTATTAACCATCAACACTTGATGCTTATTTCTTGATTTCTACCTTCACTGATTCCAGCATTGCGAAGAGCTTGGGAATTGTTTTCGGCATCCCTTGCATATTATAGTTCATCACGAAGTTCTAGTAACTTGGTGATAGTGACTAGAGAACTCTGTCAATCACTATCTTATCTGGAAGATTAACTCCCATTTGATTCAAGCGATTGTAGTACCCAGACATTTTGCACACATGCTCACTAGCTGAGCTATTCTCCTCCATCTTGTAGGCAAAGTACTTGTCAGAGGTCTCATACCTCTTGACATGGGCATAAGTCTGAAATACCAATTTCAGTTCTTGGAACATCTCATATGCTCCATGGCGTTCAAAACATTTTTGAAGTCCTGGTTCTAAGCCGTAAAGCATGGTGCACTAAACTATCAAGTAGTCATCATACCGAGCTTGCAAAACATTCATAACGTCTGCATCCGCTCCTGCAACACGTTCGTCACCTAGTGGTGTATCAAGGACATAATACTTCTTGTAGCAATGAGGATAATCCTCGGATCACCGATCTAGTCCGCATCATTGCTACTATCATCTTTCAGCTTAGTTTTCTCTAGGAACATATCAAAAATAAAATAGGGGAGCTATACGCGAGCTATTGATCTACAACATAGATATGCAAATACTATCAGGACTAAGTTCATGATAAATTAAAGTTCAATTAATCATATTACTTAAGAACTCCCACTTAGATAGACATCCCTCTAGTCATCTAAATGATCACGTGATCCATATCAACTAAACCATGTCCGATCATCACGTGAGATGGAGTAGTTTTCAATGGTGAACATCACTATGTTGATCATATCTACTATATGATTCACGCTCGACCTTTAGGTCTCAGTGTTCCAAGGCCATATCTGCATATGCTAGGCTCGTCAAGTTTAACCCAAGTATTCTGCGTGTGCAAAACTGGCTTGCACCCGTTGTATGTGAACGTAGAGCTTATCACACCCGATCATCACGTGGTGTGTCGGCACGACGAACTGTAGCAACGGTGCATACTCAGGGAGAACACTTATACCTTGAAATTTAGTGAGGGGTCATCTTATAATGCTACCGCCATACTAAGCGAAATAAGATGCATAAAGGATAAACGTCACATGCAATCAAAATATGTGACATGATATGGCCATCATCATCTTGTGCCTTTGATCTCCATCTCCAAAGCACCATCATGATCTCCATCGTCACCGGCTTGACACCTTGATCTCCATCGAAGCATCGTTGTCGTCTTGCCAACTATTGCTTCTACGACTATCGCTACCGCTTAGTGATAAAGTAAAGCAATTACATGGTGATTGCATTTCATACAATAAAGCGACAACCATAAGGCTCCTGCCAGTTGCCGATAACGGTTACAAAACATGATCATCTCATACAACAATTTATATCTCATCGCGTCTTGGCCATATCACATCACAGCAAGCCCTGCAAAAACAAGTTAGACGTCCTCTACTTTGTTGTTGCAAGTTTTACGTGGCTGCTACGGGCTTCTAGCAAGAACCGTTCTTACCTACGCATCAAAACCACAATGATTTTTCGTCAAGTGTGTTGTTTTAACTTTCAACAAGGACCGGGCGTAGTCAAACTCGATTCAACTAAAGTTGGAGAAACAGACACCCGCTAGCCACCTGTGTGCGAAGCACGTCGATAGAACAACTCTCATGAACGTGGTCATGTAATGTCGGTCCGGGCCGCTTCATCCAACAATACCGCCAAATCAAAGTAAGACGTTGCTGTAAGCAGTATGACTATTATCGCCCACAACTCATTATGTTCTACTCATGCATATAACATCTACGCATAGACCTGGCTCGGATACCACTGTTGGGGAATGCAGTATTTCAAAAAAATTCCTATGATCATGCAAGATCTATCTAGGAGATGCATAGCAACGAGAGGGGGAGTGTATCTTCATACCCTTGAAGATCGCAAAGCGGAAGCGTTTATCAACGCGGTTGATGTAGTCGTACACCTTCACGATCCATCCCGATCAAGTACCGAAAGTGCGGCACCTCCGCGTTCAGCACACGTTCAGCTCGATGACGTCCTCGCCATCTTGATCCAGCAAGACGGGCAAACTAGTTAATTAGTTCCGGCAGCACGACGGCGTGGTGACGGTGTTGGTGAAGAACAATCTCCGCAGGGTTTCGCCTAAGCACTACGGAAACTATGACGGAGGATAAACTAGAGGGGACGGGGTTGCCGGCACACGGCTTGGTGTTTCTTGATGTGTCTTTGGTGCTAGCCCTGCCCCTATATTTATATGTTGAGCCCTGGGCTCGAAACTTGGAGTAAAAGCCTCCTCAAAGTCGGTTTTGCCCGAAAGGCAAGAGTCCCACTCGGACTCCAGGACCAAACGCCACAATCCTTGGCGTCTGGACCACACGCCATGGGCCAGGGTCTCCGACGTTTGGCCTCTGACCTCCGCAAAACTATCTTTTGCACCGACCTATAGCCCCATGGGCCTGACCCCTTGGCCTAACCATATCATCCAATATATGAATCTTTACCTCCGGACCATTCCGGAGCTCCTCGTCATGTCCGTGATCTCATCCGGGACTCCGAACAACATTCGGTCACCAACATACATAACACATATAATACTATATCTTCAACGAACATTAAGCGTTCGGACCCTACGGGTTCAAGAACTATGTAGTCATGACCGAGACACCTCTCCGGTCAATAACCAATAGCGGAAACTGGATGCCCATATTGGCTCCTACATATTCTACGAAGATCTTTATCGGTTGAACCTTATGACAACATACGTAATTCCCTTTGTCATCGGTATGTTACTTGCCCGAGATTCGATCGTTGGTATCTTCATACCTAGTTCAATCTCGTTACCGGCAAGTCTCTTTACTCGTTTCGTAATACATCATCCTGTAACTAACTCATTAGTCACATTGCTTGCAAGGCTTATTATGATGTGTATTACCGAGATGGCCCAGAGATACCTCTCCGATACACGGAGTGACAAATCCTAATCTTGATCTATGCCAACCCAACAAACACCTTCGGAGACACCTATAGAGCAAATTTATAATCACTCAGTTACGTTGTGACGTTTGATAGCACACAAGGTGTTCCTCCGGTATTCGGGAGTTGCATAATCTCATAGTCAGAGGAATATGTATAAGTCATGTAGAAAGCAATAGCAATAAAACTTAACGATCAGTATGCTAAGCTAACGGATGGGTCTTGTCCATCACATCATTCTCTAATGATGTGATCCCGTTCATCAAATGACAACACATGTCCATGGTCAGGAAACTTAACCATCTTTGATAAATGAGCTAGTCAAGTAGAGGCATACTAGGGACACTCTGCTTTGTCTATGTATTCACACATGTACTAAGTTTTCAGTTAATACAAGTATAGCATGAATAATAAACATTTATCATTATATAAGGAAATATAAATAACAACTTTATTATTGCCTCTAGGGCATATTTCCTTCATAAGGCCCATTGACTCCCCGGGGGTTTCGGTAACCTCCCGTACTCCGGAAAATGTCCGAACTCATCCGGAACCATTCCGATGTCCAAACATAGCCTTCCAATATATCGATCTTTATGTCTCGACCATTTCGAGACTCCTCATCATGTCCGTGATCACATCCAGGACTCCGAACAACCTTCGGTACATCAAAACACATAAACTCATAATACCGATCGTCATCGAACGTTAAGCGTGCGGACCCTACGGGTTCGAGAACTATGTAGATATGACCGAGACTCGTTTCCGGTCAATAACCAATAGCGGAACCTGGATGTTCATATTGGCTCCCCCATATTCTACGAAGATCTTTATCGGTCAAACCGCATAACAACATACGGTGTTCCCTTTGTCATCGGTATGTTACTTGCCCGAGATTCGATCGTCGGTATCTCAATACCTAGTTCAATCTCGTTACCGGCAAGCCTCTTTACTCGTTCTGTAATGCATCATCCCGTATCTAACTTATTAGTCACATTGCTTGCAAGGCTTATAGTGATGTGCATTACCGAGAGGACCCAGAGATACCTCTCCGACAATCGGAGTGACAAATCCTATTCTCGATCTATGCCAACTCAACAAACACCATCGGAGACACCTGTAGAGCATCTTTATAATCATCCAGTTATGTTGTGACGTTTGATAGCACACAAAGTGTTCCTCCGGTATTCGGGAGTTGCATAATCTCATAGTCATAGGAGCATGTATAAGTCATCAAGAAAGCAATAACAACAAACTAAACGATCATCGTGCTAAGCTAACGGATGGGTCTTGTCAATCACATCATTCACTAATGATGTGATCCCGTTAATCAAATGACAACTCATGTCTATGGCTAGGAAACTTAACCATCTTTGATTAACGAGCTAGTCAAGTAGAGGCATACTAGTGACACTCTGTTTGTCTATGTATTCACACATGTACTAAGTTACCGGTTAATACAATTCTAGCATGAATAATAAACATTTATCATGATATAAGGAAATATAAATAACAACTTTATTATTGCCTCTAGGGCATATTTCCTTCAGAGGCGTCCATTTGGGTCGAAAAATCGTGATCGGTCAGTGACCGGGCGACCCGCCCGGGCGTTTGAGGAGGGTTTGGGGGCGCCCGGCTGTAGATGCTCTTATTGCCTATAAATACCTTTTTTGCGGGGGCGGCTATAAATACTTGAAGTCATTTTATGAAAAATATACGCTATAAATACTTGTGAAATCAACACCTAACTTGTATGTTCCCTTTCTTTTTCGCGGGGCATCTTGTATGTTTCCATGACTCGTAATGTCGCATCAATAAACAAAATGAGCATGTCCTCTGCATAGTTAAGGTACACACAGCCGTCACAAACACGTGCTCTCAAAGAAGCATGGCTACATCTACATTACCTTTTTGAATTTGGCAAAAGTTACATATAACCTTCAAACCACAAAATTTAACCATCGGATATCATTTCAATTGGGGCCCCTCCTCACAACCTTAACCTCTTTTTTGATAAAGGGCACATTTATTAGCTCAAAATGTAGCATCAAGAGAATACAAAGCATGATGAGAAACACTCGGCTTCTGCATGACTAAGATGCACACAGCAAAATCTATAATCTATATAACTACTAATAAAGCAAGGTGATATTCTTGGTTTCGTCCCGCGATTTTATTGGTTTTGGATGTCTCCCATATTTATCTGAGGTGGTTCTAATATTGCCATTGGTATAGATTCGACAAATTACGTTTTTCTATCTGTCATGGGCTTTGCCCCTCATGGGCCGAGATTGTGAGCAGCGGCTTTGCCCTTGCATATGGGCCGAGATTGTAGAGGAGGGCAGCAAAAATTAGTTGATTTTCATAGGAATTGAACTCATGACCTGCCATTACATCTCAATGTGCACAGCCAACTGGGCTAAACCCGTGCATGTGTTTTCTAAAAAGTGTCGGTTAGAAAATTAAAAGTAGCCCCTCGCTCCTTTTCATTAAAATTCAGCAATTTATATGCGTGTATGAATTGCCTGAAAAATAAGGAGAGCTGCCACGAGAATCTAAGAAATAAATGATTGTCTGCAATCAGAAAGACAAGAAAGGAAGTAATAACATCAAGAAAAATTGCTTTCCTACCTAAAAGCGGTGATGCAGATCTAAAAAAAGCAAGATGCACCGGGCATAATTACTATTGCTTTCCTATTTAAAAAGCGGGCATATATATGCATATCACAAAATTAATTACTGGGAAATCCAACATTAAATTATTTTATTACCTTCCTCTATCGATATTCATATAGAATTTGTCACAGTTGGATAGAAGAAGGGGCACTTTGTCAAAGTTGACTAGAAGAAGGTACGCGCGGAGTAAGTTTGTGGAATGAACAAGATCTAACAATTCTCACTAAATTTGAATCCACGCCAAAAGTTTCTCCCGTTGCAACGCACGGGCATCTGTGCTAGTACTAACAAAATGACAAAAGAAAAAAAAACCCGACATATCAGCAATAGTAGACTCATATAAGATCGAAACTGTGCTTATGTCGAAGGAGGTGGTGGACCGATCTGGAGATTATGCTGCTATTCATGTATGGTAAAAACCTCCTTGTCCACCCACTCCAACCGCATACACACCGCCTTGAATATCGGTTGGTACTCCGTTCGATGTAGTGTGGACCACATTCGAAGAAAGTCTGTACAACGAAGAATAATCTGCAAAGGAGAGGAGTTTTTGCTATAAAAAACCAAATCATTTCTACATAGCCACAACGCCCAAACTAATGCATACACTCTCACTCTTATTAGCGTATAGAACCTATTTGGAATACCATCCAACCAGTGACCAAAAATATTGGCAACAGTTGTGTACGGATACAAATTGGATGTTATTTGGATGACTGACCACGTAGAACGCGTAAATTTGCATTAAAAAGAGAGGTGTTTGATTGTCTTATCATGAGGACAAAAACTGTACTTCTTGCTTCCTTAACGATTGCAGCCGAACCTCGATCCTGCCGATCTGTTTGGTCAGATCTACAGTAGTAGCACTAGGGATGGATCCATGAACCGAGCTTTGCATTGGCCGGTTCACTGGCCGCTAACAGTTGACATGCGGTGAAAGTTTGATGTGTGTCGGAGCCTTTCCAACAGGTGTGGTCTGGTTACTAATGGATTTTCTATATATGGGGGTAGTGCTCTGCTCTTGTGCTTGTCCTTTGCTGTGCTCTGCTTCCTGTCTTGCTTTGCTTTTGTTGCTTCCACTTATGGCCATGCCTGTTCGTCCGTGATTGGGCGTAGAGTATGACCGTGGTCCTTCTTTTGTAACACTGTTCGGCTTTAACTTGCATCTGATATTTGCCTTTCCCGCCATGGAGTTCCACCGGGACCATTAATGTCTTGAGAGTGTTTGTGATGGCACTATTGTTCTTTCGAAGAAGTGATGACGAACGGCAGTATGTATCGCCTATAAATACTTGAAGTCGTTTTATGAAAAATATCTGCTATAAATACTTTGTGAAATCGGGAGTAGCTTGTATGTTACCTTTCTTTTTTCGGGGACCTAATTGATCAAAATATTACAAATATTAGTGGATGGAAAGAAAAATTATTATCTGTTGGAGGAAAGGAAATTCTACTAAAATCTGCTATAGAAGCTGTCCTAACTTATGCTATATCCGTCTTTAAAATTCGTAATTTCTTTTTTGCAAAGAAATCATTGACGCGATATCACAATTTTGATGGGAATGATGAGGACAATTAGAAGAGGATGCATTGAATGGTGTGGTGAAAGATATGTGTCCCAGAAGACCAAGGAGGCGTGGGCTTCCGAGATATACATTGTTTCAATCTGACTTTTTTTTAAGATAGCGAACCACTCATGCCAAGTGGTAATCTGGTTGATAACCCGGAGTCTTTATGTGCTGCAATCTTAGGAGCTAAATATTTTTCAGGTGGCGATTTAATGAATGCAAGTCCAAAGAAGGGTTCCTCTTTTACCTGGCAAAGGATCATGGTAGGAGTTAACTCTCTAAAGAATGTTTATATGTGGCGAATTGGAAATGGTCAAAATATTGATATTTGAACAGATGCATGGATCCCGAATTGTGCAAATAGGAAAATTATTACTATAGAAGGGGGCATCTTCTGTCAAAGGCCTCTGATTTTATTGATCCAGTCATGAATTTTTGGGATGAAGAATTGGTGCGACAAACATCATGGCCAATTGATGCACAAAGGGTGCTCGAGATCCCCTTCGGATTGCCTGGTATTCCATCAATTCTTAATCCAAAGTTCCAGACATTTGTTAAATGAGGAAGAGACCCCCCCCCCCCAAGGCAAAAGTACGATAAATACAAGATATAGTAAAGAAGGCAATGATTTCTTTTTTTTTCATTTTTGATCTGTAAATGGAGTTGTTAATGGATATGCTTCATTCGCTGACTCTATTCCATTCCCTGACTCTATATGATGATATTTCTATTTCTTTGAAGCAAAAACTCTATAGGTTTGATACCCTGTATCTATTCTTCTTTTTTGTATATTAGTTATTAGTGGAATTTCAATGCATTGGGTTATTTCTTAGATCTAGATGGAATGATATAGTCCCCAAAATCATGCTAAGAATAGCTAGGATTTCCAAAAGAAGATGCCATTCGTTTGATGAGAAATAAAAAGGAATATCGAAAATTCACGTGGCTGAAACTGAAGCAGCTACTTTCAACTCCGCGTAAAAAATAATCACAGAAATCTAAACATTTATCGATCTTAAATTAAAAATAAAAAGATTTTTTTCTTACGTCGAGAAATATTTGTTTCTCAAGATAAACAATGTCCGTTAGGCACCTAATCTTTATGTCATAATAGACCCGAACACTTGCCTCGGATTGACTTCAATATATAATTGCTCCAGTGAATAACTAACAAAAATAGAAGGATGGTAGATAGTAAAGAAAAGAACTAATCACAATATCTATCTTTCAAAATCTATCTCCCAATGCATCATAAGAGCTAGAAAAATGGGGTTCTTTATCTTTCCTATATTTAGAATTATTATTAGAGTTATTACTATTATTGTAATTTAATTTTAGATTTGGGCAGTTTCTGCATAATATGTCAGATTTCATTGCTTGAAGTTGCACAAAAAATGGCTTGTTCACTATTCGATTGGCTTATTTGGAGGAATGGAACCAATAACATGGGGGAAAATTGCAACATACAAATGGTATGGATAGAACCAATGTTAATCCTATCCGAGGGAAGATCTCGAAACTATCTTGTCCGGCAAAGGTAATTTTTTTTTCATTTGGCGTACATTGCATGGAACCCTACCATGCCATGTTACGCTTACTAATAGACACATGAAAGTTTTGCCCATCTGCCCATCATGCTCAAATGGGCCAGAAGACACAAAACACATCTTGTTTCTATGTCAGAAGGCGAAGGAGGTTTGGGACAAGTTAGGATTGCATGAGGTGATCAATAGAGCTTGTGCTGTCAATCGACCAGGAGAGGCAATTTTTGAATTTGTACTCCTTATGCCAGACCAAGAATTGTCTATATTGGGTCTCCAGAACACACGTGAAGTATCGCTATAATAGCTTGGTATTTATGGTGGGATATACGTAAACTAGTTCATGAAGGAAAGTTTCAAGATGCCCATCAAACTTCGATGGGTCTCGTGCCATAACGGCAAACTATGTTAATATCAACTCCCCTAAGGCAACCAGTAAAATAGGGGGATGGACTTGTCCTCCTATGGGTTTTTGTTAAACCGAATGTTGATGCTTCTTTTTATCATGATCTGCTTAGGGGCACGGCGGAGGCTATTCTCAGAGATGACAGAGGAAGGTTCATTGTTGGCGATAATTGGAGGATGGATTAGTGTGCCGATGCACTAACAGCAGAAGCATTGGCTCTTAGGTTTGGCTTTTACTCCTTGCACAGAAGGCGGGTTGCAATCGCCTTATTGTCAACTCTGACAATATGGAAGTGATTGCCACGATGAAGAATTGAGGACATCAACGGAAGCGGCGGCGGCTGTGTTCGACGATTGCTACTGATTTTTTGATTACTAGGTTTGAACATTGTAATAGGGAAGCAAATAAGGTTACTCATGAACTTGCTAGGCTAACGAAATTTTCTGTGACAAGGGATTGGTTTGAAGAGCCTATGGAGGATATTTTATCTTTTCTTATTGACGATGTAACTATTATTTCTAATTAATAAAGTGTGATGTTTATTTCAGAAAAATGACAATTGTTAGTGATTTTTTTCTTTTTGTCTGATAGGTTTGTGGTAGAAATTGGTGATGTCGGGTGTCATGAGAACATATGTTGCGCTCTTTTTTAAAGTTGATTAGGTTGGCCATAAGATTAGCATCATTTCAACTTCCGTACTGGACAAAATCTGAACTTCACCAATTAAAACTTGGAACCTTGTGGTCAGGCTTAGCTTGGCTGTAGACATGTAAGGCGATTAGTGGACGAAACAGTGTAAGATCATCCAGTGCTTTTCCTATTTGGGTGCATCATCTTTCTTTGCGGCCTTGGACTAGGCTCCACTCGACCTCCTTTTCAGGGAAAGCACCACACGGTAACCAAGCTCAGAGCACTGATCCTTTCAAAAAAGAAAAAAAAAACTCAGAGCACTCCAGTAGGCCATGCTGAACCAGTGACAGTGTGGCCGCATTTCCTATTTGGCGCCCGTTATATTGATGGGCCGGGCCCTACAAAGCATTACGCGTGAACTGTGAAGCTCGAGCGGGCAAGCTGACTCCCGTTTTTTCTTTTATGGTTTTGGGAAGCTTCGGGTAGCTTTCAGTCGTTTTTTTCCTGCTGGTTTTATGTGTTTGTTTGACCGGTTTTTCTTACATTTTTCTTCTTTCCGTTTACCTTTTTTTTCCAAATCATGATTTTTTTTCTTTCAAATTCATGAAATTTCATAAATTCATAAACATTTTTCTCAAATATGCGAACTTTTTCCAAAATTAATTAACTTTTTCATATTAGTGAACCTTTTTTTTCAGATGCACGAAATATTTTTAACTTCATGAACTTTTTCAGACTAGTGAACTTTCTTTAGAAGTGTGATTTTTTTTCAATTCACGAACTGTTTTGAATTCATGTTTTTTAAAGTTCAAATTCATGATTTCAAAAATTCTAGAATTTGTGAACTTTTTCCAAATCTACGAACCTTTTTCATCGCCATGAACTTTCTTAAAAAATCCAATGGTCAAATTGGTCAATGGGTCAATAACCTAACGCTCAAATAAATAAAACTGACAAAGAGCATGCCAGCGAGCAATGGGCCGCGGCACAACACATGAATGTGCAAATACTTAACTAATTCTCATCTAGATGAGAATTAGTAAATCTGATTAATTTATCCCATCAAAATCTATAATTTAGGGGTCGGTCACATAGATGGTAGTACAATCACAGTCCCAGTAATAATTAAATTAAGTGTAGAACAAGGTACACTTTTTTTAGAGAGATAGAACAAGATAGAGTATAGCAACACTACTCCGGATTTCGCAAAATAGAAAAAAAAAACACTGCTCTGGATATTTCAGCAAACAATGCATGCATCAAACCCCTGCGTGGCTGCGTCTGCAAAATAGAAACAAAACTTAATAAGAAGAAGAAAGAAGAAAAGGAACAAGTATATCGGTCGTCGCAGACTCGCAGTGGTTGCATGTTTTTACTTACGATTACGAGGTCAGAGCGGCCATCTCAGTTGACTGGAATTTAACCAAGTCTTAATTAACTTAGATTTAACCAAATTTTCAGTCAAGTGTTACAACATATAAAAAGGAAAAAAATAAAAGAAAATTTTTGCAGTGATCTGCACGTAAGATTTCACGAACATAGCACCACTAAGATTTAGCAACCCTGTAATTCTAAAGAGAGAGGAGAGCGATCTTTTTTTTTTGCCCCGCAAAAAAAAAAAGAGAGGAGAGCGATCTTTTTTTTGCCCCGCAAAAAAAAAGAGAGGAGAGCGATCTTTTTTATTTTATTTTTACCATGAGAAAAGTTAGTTGCCGTCAGTTTCCTCCGGATTCTCGATCTTCATCTTCTTGTGTCCCAGGCTGCAACATGAGATCTTCTCCATCCTCTTCTCCTCGACGTTGAGCCTCCTCATCTGCACGCGTTCATACACCCCCGCAAGCTTCGTCACCACCGCCCCCGGACAACACCTCGCTCTCCCAACCAACTCACAACCACAGCCGACCACCTCCTCATTCTTGACGGTCGCCGGCATCGTTGCCAGGAAGCCGGGGCTCGCCTCCTGCACCTCCTCCTCCTCCTTGACGGACGATGCCGTCGGCGTCTTGGCGGCCTTCTCCTTCTTGAAGGACGATGCCGTCGGCGTCTTGGCGGCCTTCTCCTTCTTGAAGGACGATGCCGTCGGCGTCTTGGCGGCCTTCTCCTTCTTGAAGGACGATGCCGTCGGCGTCTTGGCGGCCTTCTCCTTCTTGACGGATGCCGCCGGCCTCTTGCCAACGAAGCCAGGAGGCGAGGCGGCCAGGAAGGCCCGGAGCCGGGCGAAGTGGCGCCACCCCGACGCCGGCCGCCCCTTGGCGAGCTCCTTCATGTACTGGTCCTTGAGAGTGTAGACGCGCTTCTGGCACTGGACGAGGGTGCGGTTGAAGCGGCAACCTTCGGCGGCGCGCTGGGCGTTGACGGCGCTGCACACGACGCGCCAGTCCTCCACGCCGAGGGGGTCTGGGTCGCGGCGGAGGTACAGCGGGCCCCAGGCGTCCACGAGAGCCGACGTCTCGCCGTCGCTCCATGGCCCGCGGGCGCCCGGGCTCGCTTTGCTGCTGGGCATGTCAGGCGAACTGAACTGAGACGAACCAGAGGCTGCTGCACTGTGATTTAGGGAGATTGTTTGCGTTGTGACAATGGCTGTGAAGTGCAATTAAGCAAGGCCTGCTCTTGTATAAAGCAGCTGCGTACTGAACAACAAGCCGGGAGGCAAAACTCATGAGAGAAGGCTCTACATAAATCATCCGTGGCCGCCCAATCTAGAAGGTCGCCGTGTGACTTGTGAGTACCATCACTCTTGTCTTCTGAACGTGCAGTGGAGAGGTGCTATGGCATATGATTTCCAAAGTGAAAACAAAAACTGAAATGAGCTACGTGTAGAAGAACCAGTCGGTAGAACATGCATCAAGGGCCTCCATCAGCTACTAATGCATCTTATTCTTACCTGAATGTACGATGCACAAGCCCCTTGTTCTTGGAACGGCCCTGCCTTTCTCAATGTAAACACGTGTTTCAGTGTGGAGTGCTACACTGTACTACCTCCATCCGAAATTACTTGTAGCAGAGATGGATGTTTCTATACGCATTTTAGTTCTAAATACATCAATTTCTATCTACTTTATAACAAGTAATTTCGGACGGAGGGAGTATTAAACATTTTTTTAAAGAAGAGAGGAATAATGAAGCTATAGTATAAAAGCAGGTACTCGGATGGATCGACCCCCTTAGAGCAACTTTAGCAGACCCCGCAAAAATACGACCCGCAAAACGCGTTTGCGGTTTGACGAAGATCGCGTTTGCGGGTCAAAAACATGCGCGGTCGAGCAGAACCCGTATCTAAACCTGCATAATTTGAAAAAATACTTTCGCGGGAGAAATTGCACAAACATAGTTCATCACATACTACATAGTTCATTACATGATCAACAAACTACAAGCATAGCTATACTACATACTACGTTAAACTAGTACTAGGGGGTCGGATCTGACGGCGGCGAGGTTGCGGCAAACTGGATGACGCCGTGGAGGAGCCGGACGCTCAATCCTCCTCGCCGGAGATGCACAGATCGACGTACTTCTCCGCCTGCTCCGCGCGGATGCGGCGCCACTCGTCAGCCTTCTCGTTGCGGCGACGTTGTCGGCGACCGCCTGCCACCACTCGAGGGCTTCGAGCTCCTCGGGGCGGCGACGGCGTCGAAGTCCGCGACGTAGTCCTCGGGCCCGACGACTCCGCGGTGGCCGAGCGGAGCGGGCTCCTCCTTCAACGACACGAAGGGGAACGGCGCCGGCGGCTCCGGCACCTCCTCATCGTCTGACCACTCCCTCTTCACGAGGAGGAAGCCCGCGGCGGAGGAGGAAGAGGATCCGGCGTAGGAAGACCTCGCGGAGGAGAAGGATGCGCGCCGGCGGTCGTACTCCTCCATCTCGCGGCGGTCGAAGCTCGCCGGCGGCGACAACCCGTGGTTGGTCCACCTCCGGGCGCCGCGCTTCCTCGCGTCGTCGGACTGGACGCGCCGCTCGCGCTCCGGGTCCCTCTCACGGCCGGATCTGCTGCCGGAGCCGCGTCCGGAGCTCCACATTCGCCCCCACTTGGCGGCTGGAGGCGGGGCGGAGGGTCGCCGGCGGCGAGAAATTGGGAGAGGGGAAAGGGGAATCGGGTGGCTCGCGGCGGCGAGGGGATAGGGTTTGGACCCGCAAAAGGGTCGCGGAACCGCACTTATAGTGCTCGGGGCGTGCGGTTTGCGGGCCGCGGCAAATTTTTTTGCATGCCAGTCGAGTATGTGGGCTCTGTTCTGGCCGGAAAATTGGCCCGAGCCCGCATACTCGCCGGAATTTTTACGGGCCGGGCGTTTTGCGGGGTTTGCTAGAGTTGCTCTTACTCCCTTCATCCCAAAATAAATGACGTGAATTTAGTTTAGATAGTAGTAATTAATCCCCTCATAAACTAAAGCTGTGGTGTTACATGCAAATGTTTTTGAATGAACAAGGTCAACTGAACAAGACTGAATCCAATTGGATTGCAATGAGCGAACTTTTACATCGCTATCCAAAATTTAGTCATAATGATACGTTTGAGTATCATCTACATCTACATACTTCAGTAAAAAAAATCGTCCAAAATTTATTTGTGCAGTTTGCATTGAAAGGACAAACTCCATACGGCATGCCTCACAACTGTGAAGTGGGGTTCACTCCGTCTTATGAGTCTGTATCTTTTCTCCTCAACACCACCGGCGCCCATATTATCTCAAAAACTAAAATATGCAAACTATTTGGGGAATTATTTAAAGAACCAATGCCAACACAATGTCAAACCGTACCAAATCTGACCAATAGGTACCAATAGTAAGCAAGCATTTGAGCCGCAACAAATATGACAAAAGAAACACCAAACCCCAATGAGAGACATAAGGATTTACATGAAAAACCTTGCGGGGAAAAACCACTAGCGCAATGAGCAATCTTTTACTATAGAGATGAAGCATGTATAAGATGGAAGCCAACAAGCAGGAAGGCTCAAAGTCCTCAACTTTGGCACTCGGATTTGGGTGGATTGTAGATCAAGTGGCCTCATTTCTCTCCCTACTCTAGAACTCTCTCAATACCATATAAGGTTAACTCTCGTCACTATTCTCGGGTTGGGGAGGAGTAATATATAGATTAATTTCACAAAGAGCCCCCTCAACTCGCTGACAATCTCACACATCTAAGTTTCAGGCTAACTTTCATGTGCAGTAACCTAGTCACTGTGTTTCTAGATTCGTGTGATAAGAGCTGCGTATATCACAATTCTCTACCTGGACGATAATTGAACCATCCATTAAAGGCATCAACTTGATGCCAAAAGTACAATCTCCAAATGATTCATCTCGAAGTGAAAATATCAAGAAAGAAAAAACCCACCGCCACTAGTGTTCCACAACATGCATTTCTGTTGATTTATCTTTTTATTTCAATCTCCAGGTACAAGGTCTTCTTTCTCACGTGTAGACTAATGAAGAAGTTGCACGCATCAATACGCTTGGTTCTTTGGTAAGAAAAATCATCTGAATCCCACTTTGACTATCACAAAACACAACACAATCTACTTACTCAATGCCCAAATGATCAAGAAAACCATGCATAAAAAATTCTTCATTCATCGCCTCTTAATGACACAAATTGAGCTTCTCCAGATGAGAAGCACATATAGTCTGCAATGTTGCCCTCCAACTAACACAAGACCCACAAAGTTGAAACACATAGCTGGTGCGGGAACGCCTCTCATCAAGATCTCCAGCATGACCAGAATTTGAATAAGCAAGGACACCATCATTGTCGTTGATGTCCCATCCCACCCACCCCGTGAACGCCTGGTATGACTCCTACACTAGTAGAAAACAAGGCTTTGGTTCGGCCAGAAAAGAGCATTAATCCCGGTTGCATTACGAACCGGGACTAATGTGAGCATTAGTCCCGGTTCAAGCGGCTAGGGCACCGTACATGCATTAGTCCCGGTTCAAATGGGACCTTTAGTCCCGGTTGGTGCCACGAACCGGGACTAAAGGGTGCGATGCCCATTAGTACCGGTTCGTGGCACCAACCGGTACTAAAGGTTAGACCTTTAGTCCCGGTTCGAGCCACCAACCGGTACTAATGGGGTTTGAGGCATTAGTACCGGTTCATGGCACGAACCGGTACTAAAGGTCCCATTTTCAAACTCTACCCTCCCTGATCGCCTTTTCAGTTTTGTAAAAAGCAAAAGAAAATGGTAAAAACTTCAAAAAATAAAATCCTTCCAGATGTAGTTATGTTACTACATGTACTAGTTAGGAAAATTTAAAACTTAAATTTGGACATGTTTTGCAAAAAGTGTAGGGAAAATGTAAAACGGCTATAACTTTTGCATACGGCCTGTTTGCAAATTTTTAGAATCCTCAAATTCTGAAAGGAAAAAAGTTATGCTCAAATTTCAGTTTTTTTTGAATTTTTGTTAAATCTGGTCAAACTATGGTCAAACTACTTATTCAAGAAGAATAATTATTCAAGAATATTAGTGTTACTAAATAATTATTTCAGTTTTTTTGAATTTTGGTCAAATCTGGTCAAACTGTGGTCAAACAATGGTCAAACTAATTATTCAAGAATATTAGTGTTACTAAATAATTATTTCAGTTTTTTTGAATTTTGGTCAAATCTGGTCAAACTGTGGTCAAACAATGGTCAAACTAATTATTCAAGAAATATTAGTGTTACTAAATAATTATTTCAGTTTTTTTGAATTTTGGTCAAATCTGGTCAAACTATGGTCAAACTGTGGTCAAACTATGGTCAAACTACTTATTCAAGAAACATTAGTGTTACTAAATAATAATTGTTTTTTAGAACAATAGTTTCAAACTCAAACAGTGAAATATGTGACTTCATGCTCAAGCTAAATTCCTGAGGGTTAATAGGATTGACATCTTACTATTGTCAGGAAAACAACAAGTGCAGACTTGGAAACGAGGGAGAATAGAACCCGGAAGTTAAGCGTGTTCAGGCTGGAGTAGTGAGAGGATGGGTGACCGTCCGGGAAGTTAGCTGATTTGAAATGATGAGGGGTGATTAGAGATTAGAGTTTAAATTGAGCAGTGATGAGGGGTGATTAGAGATTAGAGGTTAAAATAATTCAAAAATTTGAAAATCAAAAAAAATTGGAAATTTTTTTTCAAAAAAATAATCATAAAATTTCTTTAGTACCGGACTAAAGGTGGACCTCCAGGCAGCGGCCACGTGAAGGGCCTTTAGTCCCGGTTCGTGTAAGAAACGTGACTAAAGGGGGAGGCTTTAGTAACGACCCTTTAGTCCCGGTTCCAGAACCGGGACTAAAGGCCCTTTTTCTACTAGTGCTACGACGACGAAGAGGATGCCATCACCCCCCTCGCCTCGTCCTCCCTATCCTCATCCATGTCGCCGTCCCAGACCTGTCCAAAGCCCAGGAACCCAATCGGCTTGTGCTTTAGCTCTCCGCCCGCAAAGCGGAGGACCGCCACGTCCAAGAGGAGGGGTGCTACCGGCGCTTCGCTGCCCCCCTAGACAGGATGGACGAGCAGCAATAGCAACTCTAGCTTGTCACTCCTTGCTCCCTTGAGGAGGTCGAGTGCTAAGCCGGAGATCTAGTGTCGTTGAGCCGCTAGCGAGCCGTTCGACTCCTACGGCGGGGTCAACGATGCGCTCCTCTCCTTCGACCAGTACAAGGACTAGACGGCGACTGAACACCATTAGTACCTAATAATCTTGAGTAGCTACATTCTGTCTTTATTAGCTATGCAAATGTCTGTTACTTGACTTTTTTAGTCGCAAATAATACATCAATCCGGCGAATTTCGCCGCCCATTTTCAGAACTTGTTGTTTCATAGCATTTTTAGTGTTTGATTTTTTAATGGTCAAAATTAGCACCATACATTTCAAATAAATGTAAAAGAATAACAAAATAAAGATTACGAAGCTTGCAGTTTGACGACACAGTGTTTGTGCACAGTCCCAACAACCTCTACAAACTTATAAAGTGCGTCCAGCATGTTTGTGCCAGTTTTGTAGGCAACAGGCCTACCTCCAACCGGGGTTGCTAAATCTCAATCCATTGAGACTTAACGAAGTCGTACTAGATGCTAAATCTGTTAGATCTTACATGAAGATTCATGTAAAATTTTCTTTTGATTTTTATTCCTTTCTTTTATATGTTGTGTCACTTTTTTTTTGCGAGGTATATGTTGGGTCACCTGACCGGGACTTGGTTAAGTCTCCGGATCGGGCATAGGAGACATCAAGCACAAAGAGTGCAGTAATTTAGCAGGTAATGCTCTGGTGTTCATCACCACGAATTCAGCAAGACAGTGTTCGTTCCTCCTCTCGTAAATCAGCGTCTCGCGGCTCGGAATAATAGTGGCACGGTACAGCGAACACGCAACAAAAAACAACAGTAATAAATCATCTAAAGAAAACTGTGAACGGTAAACAAACACGTACTACGTGCACGTTATCTAGTTACAGCTGGAGAGGCACCCGATCGATCGAGCGCATCAGCAAATTCCCATGCGCGCGCGCGCGCAGTGCGGCACGATCGACCGCGCCCGGCACGTACTTTCCGATCACTTGGACGCCCTCTTCTTCCACAGGTCGGCGAGCAGCCGCACGGCGCCGCCGGCCGGCTTCCTCTTCCCACCGGAGCCCCCGTCTCCCGCGTCCCGCTGCTTGTCCTCGTCCGTCTCCTCCGCGCCAACGTGGTGACCCGCGCCGCCGAGCACCGCCGCGGCCTCCTCGGCCGCCTTGCGCCACTGCTCGCTCTGGACGCGGATGCGGCGCGCCTCGGCCTCCAGCGCCTCCCGCGCACGCTCCGACTCCCTCAGTCGCTCGGCTAGCCGGGACTCCCGCGCCGCGCTGTCCATCAGCGCGCGCTCGGCTTCCCTCGCCTTCGCGGCCGTCGTCTTCCTGCCGGCATCGGCGGCGTCGGAGGCCGTCTTCGTGAGCTCGGCGTTCTCGGCTCTGAGAGCGGCGAACTCGGCATCCTTTGCGACCAGCTCTGCCGTCAGCATGCCGATGTTCGCGTCCTTCGCCGTCAGCTCCAATCTCAGCTCGTCGACCTCCATGTCCTTCAGCATCAGCTTCGCCCTCAGCTCGTACACCTCCCTGTCTTTCGCCACAAGCTTGCTCCACAGCTGGTCGGCCTCCGGGTTTCCCTCGTTGCCACCACCGTCGTCTCCAACGACGGCAATACTGTTGCTCACCTCATGGCCATTATCAGTCGTCTTCTCGGCCACCTCCTCAACCCGGGACTCATTGTGCTCGGGGTCGACCATGCCTCTTCTCTCCTCGCCGTCACCATTTGCAACGTCGTCCGCGACAACTTCTGCCTCCTCTTCCTGCTGCCTCTGTTCTGGCGGCCGCACATTGGTATCCTGTTCGACCGGCGCCGGAGCGGCGGCTTCCCTCTTCTTTGCGTTCGCGGCGAACCGCTTCTTGGCCTCGGCGAAGGCGCCGCGCGCGTCCTTCCTGGCCTTCTCGGCGGCTGCGAGCTGCTCCCGCATGGCCGCCAGCTGGTCGTGCGCCCTCCCCAGCTTGGCCTCCAGCTCCGCCGCCCGCGGCCCTGCACCACCGCCACCACCAGCGATCGCATCTGCGGGTTTCTTCTGCAAAGTTGTATCAAGTCAGGTGTCATGTCTAGCTGTACGTACAGGGTTTAAATGCAGTGATCAGTTCGCGCGGGAGAACATGCTTGCCTCGTGCAGTGGGCTGCGGGGCGCCGCCCCTCGGCCGACGCCGGCACCACGGTGACGCGCGCCGCCACTCGCCTCCGCGCCCACGGCCACCGTCGCCGTCCTCGGGCGCGTTGGCACGCGAGTGGCGAGCCGGTGCGGCAGCTCGGACATGGCCCTGAAGTGAAGTTCGATCAGTCAGGGCACAAACTTGAAGCAGTTAAACATGACATTACTACGAGACACATTCAGATCAGGTTAGCAGCGGTCGATCGATACCTGGGCCGTGAAATGCGGCTGCTGCTGTCCGAGTCCTCGAACTTGCTCGCCTTCTTGGCGGCCCCCGCGCGCCCGAGCATCGGAACCAACCGGGAGTTTCTCTCTGTCGAAACAAGCTATAGCTTGAACGATGGATTCTGAAAGCAGAATGCAACTTCAAAGTCGGAATTATAATCGCTCAAGGACCGAGCGTTGGGGATGTACGTTTTGGTTGGATTGCAAGTCTCATTTGGGTACTAATTGATGCTGGTAACGTGGACATTCTCCGGATTATTGCTGTGACTGAGAATTTGGAACTGCATGCTTAATCTTGTTTCAGCGTCAAGGTTCTTGACTTGTACTGGCACAGTGGGTGCCTTCCTTTTCCTCTTTCTTCTTAGGGATATAGCAATCCAGTTAGATTGTCATCATCAACAGCAAGAAGTTGATCTGCCGACCCTCATAAAAAAAGAGTTGATCTGCCTACATCGATTTCTTGAATCCCTCCTCCGTACTTGCATTGAACTCTGCCAGTTTCAGAAACATATATCCAGCACACTCTGTTCGTCACCACGATGCTATTATGTTTTTGATGGCCTTCTCCGCAGAAAAATTGTAAAAGTTTACGAGATACTAGAATTCAGGAACCGAGCTCTTTATCCCGACCGGCCGAATGATGGGAGTTGTAACCTGCGTTGGCACGTACGAAGGTGCACTCACTGCACGGAGACGTGAGTAGCTTCTAAGTTTTGCACTTGGCGTCTTGCTTCAGCATGTGCATTTAGCGGTGGGTACGTGCGGGAAATGAAGATTAGGACTCGGCCCATTTCTAACCGATCCTCTATTCACGGTTAGTGGAGTATATTTTTACTCCAGCCCCAAAAACTTTCCTAAATTTACTTCACCGGTACGTGGCCGAGTAAAAATCTTCGGCTGCGGGGCTGCTGCATCTTCGCCAGCGCGCCTCCCGCCGGTCCCCCGCCGGCCCCGCTGCTACTCGTTCCATCCCTTGCCCTCTGCCACTGTTGTGCCCGTCAGCCAGCCCGTTCAGCCCCTGTCGCCGTCGTCGGAATCAAGGTGAAACACCGCCGCATTGGCCATTGTTGGCTCGTCCGTTTTCTTTCGAGTTTCTTCTTCTTCTAGTGGCCACCGCATCTCACCTTGCTTGCGCTCCGCTGCAGGTCACCTGTCGCTCGCCGCTTCGGACTAAACCACGTCGGCCGGCTTTTGCACCACCACCGCACCCCAAGTGTTCGAAGAATTGCCTAGGTGAGTTTTTTTGTTTGTTTCTCTTTGAACCGAGCCGTTTGATTGAACCGAACCGTTTTGATTGTAGACGAAGAGGTTGAGGGAGATGGCGTTGGAGGACTCGACGTCGTCTGAAGAGGAGGAAGAAGACGACGATGACTTTGACACCGTTTTAGGCATGATTTTCAATGATGATGTTCGGCGGCCGAGGAGAGGATCACAATTTGGCCGCATACACATCACAATTTGGCCGGTCACAATTTGCAATTGTTCGTGGCCCAGGAACTCCAAGGTTCGATGGCAAATCATGACTTGTTGCATCATATTGCATAACATGATCATTAAAGACGAGAGAGATATGCCTGAGAACTTTCGGTACATCACCAACGAGACTCCGGTTGAGCCAGAGTATGATACAAACAGGATCTTGACAGCTCCAACAAGATCTTGTTAAACATCATTGGCAACGTTCTAAGCGAGTCCTAGTTGTTCTATGAAATGTTATTTGCTACATTTGAACCATTCGGTGTGTTTAAATTCGGTTTGTAAACTTTGGATTGGGTTTGTAAAATATATTCATAATTTCATTGAACATTCAAATTTATGTTTAGTTTATATATGTGTGCCAATATGTAGCTGCAATTTATACTAGAATTGCCCTCATGTCGTTTTTACTTTATTAATAATTGTTCGTGCATTGCAAACGGAGCATAAATAGTTTAGTATTTTTTTATAAACACACATTATATTAAATATACATAGTGCAATTAGGACAAACACACGTGGAGACTGCTAGACAAATTGGACGAAGACATATGTCCTGAAAATTATGTTGTGGCCATCGACAGTCACCTGGTCGTGTCCCCCGGATCCACCGGGACTGGATGAAGATGCAGGTGTGGGCACTTCCTACCATGGAGGTGCGGACCCAAACTCCGTGACTGATGTTGGGCTAGGACTAGTTGAAGGAGCATTTCCTCTATCTACCTTGGTTGGTGGACTGTGATGTGGGCGGTTGGCGGTGTCTCGGGCTTTGGATGCCGAGGCGGCGGCCCCAAAGGGTGGTCTGCATGGTTGGCCCTCCGGCGTGCGCCATAGCGGCGATGGTGGCTATGCCTTTTGGTCGTGTGGGCGGCAAGGGGCATAGCAGAGGGTAGCTCGGGCACGTTCTCCGTCATCATAGTGACGATGCCGAGATCCGAATATGTAAGCCTAGGCTCGTCACGACTGTTCTGGGTGCCTCATGGTGGCACGGGTGAGCTGACAAGTGAAAGCTCCGCGCTTTGGCGCTAATGGAAGCGATGTCTGTGGGTGTTGTTATCCTCTTGAGGACGTTATTGTGGTTGTCATCTTCATGGCAAGGGTCTGGATGAAGAACCTAGTCTGTCTCGGGCTCGGCAGTGGTGATGCTTCTCGTTGTTTTCCCTCTTGAGGGCGTGGTCGTCGAGCTTAGGTGTCATAGGGCATGTTGTAACGTTGTATTGACCTAATCCTGTATTTTCTTTTGGCAATGTAGGCATGTGCATTTGTATTGTCTGGTTAACCCAGATCATATCTTGTGAGGATTCATAAACCTAGAAGCACAATGGTGTCATCAATTAATTTTATTGCCTCCTTTTATACACTATGAATATAAGTTTTAGCAATCAGTTCCGTGTAACCCTGGATGCATATTCATACTTTGTCGCCCCCAAGGGGTCTGCGGGGCCAAAGTGGTACCAAGATCCTACAAACCCCCATGGACTTGTATTACCTCCACCTATTTCTATCGCTTTCTTTTTTGATTTAGTCCTTTGATTTTTTTTCCTCTGTTCAAGTTGCAGTTCCATGGATCTGGAAGTATGTCTATTGATGGTTGCAATCGATGAAAGGTGTCATTATGAGCTAAAAATAATTGATTGTTAAGCATTTAACTTTGAAAACAATAGTTTACTGACCTTGCCTGCCCTACTAAACCAAGCTATTTATCTTTGAAAACTTGTGCCATTAACAATAGTATACTTAACAACCACCATGCTAAATATTTGAATTGGAATTGCGTGGTAAATTAAATTGATCACACAAAACCTTATGATTGACAAATCTCTTTTTGACGCATGTTTCAATTCATTTACTACACTTAGGAAAATTAACCACATAGATATCATGCAAAATATTTAGGTTTGTCGTTACTCGTGATACAACTTTATCATCTATTACTACAAACACATTTGCATTGAATTTAGACTATGTTTCATTAAAACATTGGAATTATAAATACATGTTTGTTTATCCAAAGTGTGGTGTGAAATAGAAAGGACAAAATAGCATGACTCTACATGAATGCCACTAAGATGGATAATACATGTGTTTGAGTGTTTTTTCATCTATTTATATCCTTAGATATATGTGTTTGCAGAGAGCTCTAAAACATATGGTTAATAATTATCTTGATACATTTTTCTAGAGTTAATGTTGGTCTATCTTAGGTATAAGCAAAAGAACATATATAATAGTTACAAGAAATGCCCGCGAAGAGTCTGTTCTCGATAAGTTTCTTGTTCTTCTGTTGTCGATTAGACTTTAATGTTTCTATTCATTTAACACTAAATTGAAAAAACACATGTGCTTTGTATTTGTTACTTAAATCTTGTCCCTAGCTTGCAAGAGGCATGTAAATTTGTGTATTTTTTCCTTTATTGCATCTACAGTTTGCATAAATATTTCAAATTCATCTTGACATTGGCAGTTATTTTCACCTCCTATGATGTTCAAAACCAACATAACCAAGCATGTGGATTTACACACTAGTTTGGAAAACATATATCTTGTCATGGGTGTTGATTACAAAAAGTTTCGTACCGCCTCGACCTAGTACAACACAATCAAATACTTTTCACATCCATGGATGGGATTGCCTCTATCAAAGAGGGGCTTTATCGAGCGTTCTCATTAACCACCGGTGGTCTCTATGGTTGAGACTGATGACTGAGTCTTCGCCACTACCCCATCTCACCGTGGTTCTTGTAAGACGACAAAGGGACGACACATGTGACTCGGGAGGGAAGCCAAGAGCCTGTCACGAAGGCACTCATCCCACCAAGTGATGATTGGCGATGACGGCTAATTTGTGTGCCGCTACATGAGCGGTTTTGACAACCGTCCGTTTCGCCAAAATTACCACGCAGCTCCTTTCCTTTTCTCAAAATACCAATGTTGACAAGGTATTGGCCAACCAAATATAAAGATTTCAAAAAATTAAATTGAGGAAGGAAGATTTTAATTTTTTTCTATAAAGCGTAATCTTCACTCCCAAAGCCAAGCTTCACTTGCCATTTCAACTACAGATTTCAAAAACTTACTTTTCTCCAAGGAGTCGAAGCTCTCTATTAATCAAACAATAACATTAGAATAAAACACCTAATATAAGAAGGAAATACAATCTAGTCATTGGGGAATCCTTCATCCTCTTCATCCCACACATGCCTATGGCGCACCGATGTTGCTGGCGAAAAAAAGTGTAGTATCCACACAGGCAGCCGGGAAGTCACCGATCTCCATCGGGAAGTGCAAGCAATGTCAACCCCGGAGAGTCCACGACTCGAAGAAGAAGAAGACCACATTGGTTTGATTAAAAGTAGGTGTCCTCCCTAGTAAGCAAAAAACCAAATCGGCGGGTCCTCTTTCTAAATATGTTTGATTTGGAACTCTTATATGTCCAAGGTGAATATGGAAATTCTTTCATAGGTTTTCCCGTTGCTTTTGAAGCAATATTGAACTGAGAATGACCCAAGCAACCACCTACTTACACATAGAGAAAGGCAAACCCATCCACCCGATCTTGTCACTAGATTTGATGGCGCACACACCGCCAAAGCGGGAGGGGACTTCAGCAAACACTGCTGTCAGAAGGGCCAAACTCATGCACGATGAATACCTACCTGTCCACCCGTTTTGGCGTTGTATCGATGGTGCACGGACCGCCAGGCCTAGAGAATAAGCCAGAGGAACCATTATTTAACACCGTTGTCACCATCGTTAGAAGGGCCGAAGTGACGAACAAGCCGATGCATACTTGATTCTCCCAGACGGAGCAAACTATGGCTTCCTGCCATTAGATCAGGGCCTCCTTGCACACCACCACCGGCAGAGGACAATGAGGCCACACTACAAAAAAAAATACACTTCCGTGATGATACGTGTTTGTCACAGTAGGTCGCGTTTTTTGTCATGCATGTACATCCATGACGATTTTATGACAGAATCAAGATAGTCATACCTGCGCTGTCGTAGAAGTGTTCCATGACATTACCAAAATTATTATTACGGAAGTGTGCACTTCCATGACGATAAATCGCGTGTCACAGAAGTGCTTTCGTCAAGGGTGACCGACACATGGCATCCACCGTAACGGAACGCCGTTAAGCTATCGGGTCGGTTTTGGATCCGATAACCCGTTAACAGCCCCGACCAATGGGGATTTTCCACGTGTAAAATCATCATTGGCTGGAGGAAACACGTGTCGGCTCACCGTTGGGACAGATGTCATCCACTCATTGGACAGAAGGCGCCTATGATACGTCGACACGTGGCATGGCCCAATAGAGGCCCATTCCTTAAAAAGGCCGGCCCGTTTGACTTGGTCAAAAGGTGGCGGGCCGACCCATGGAAAGCCTGTTAACGGCATGTTCGCATATAGCCCATTTACAGCCCGCTAACCCAAGGCCCGTTACGCCCTATCCGAATTAGGCCCAGTAGCGTCATCTGGGCCATCCAATATGATTCCAGCCCGTTTTCACTTCTGGCCCATGTATGGCCCATGACGTCTTTCGGCCCATATGAGGCCCTATGTAACTCTTGGCCTATTAATGGCCCGTGGTGAAACTGGCCCGTAATGAACAGTGTACCACTTTACAGCCATTAACGGTCCGTGGTGAAACTGACCCGTAATGAACAGTGTATCACTTTATACCCATTAACGGCCCGTTATTCCGTTGGGCCGTTTCCAGCCCATGTTATCTTTCGGCCTTCTCAAAGCCCATTTATTCATGGGCTCATTTCCAGCATTCGTTTACTTACGGCCCGTTACTGTCATTTTCTGCTTATGGGCCAAATTCAGCATGTGGTTACAGTCGGCCCGTTTGTGGTCCGTTAATACGTTGGGCCGTTTTCATAGCGTCATCAAATACGGCCTATTAACGATGGCCCGTTATGGTCGGCCCATGAACGGACGATTCCAACTCTAGCCCGTTTACGGCCATAATGCGGCCTGTTATTGGCCCATGTTTGGCCAATCGATCATACGGCCCGTATAAGGCCCATTGATGATACGACCCATAGAAGGCCCATTGTTTCTACGACCCATAGAAGGCCCATTGTTTCTACGGCCCGTAGAAGGCCTACTGTTTCTACGACCCGTAGAAGGCCCACTGTTTCTACGGCCCGTAGGAGGCCCAGTGTCACTACAGTAAATATTAGCCCATGGTTATTGTGGCCTAGTTTTAAAAAATAGGTTATTGCAGCCACTAGCAAACCGCGGAAAAAGAACTGCACTGACAACAAGCAAACAAATAAACAAGACAACAAGGAAATAAATAAGCAAGCAACTTATGCTAGGCTATCACAGCTATTACACATATTACATTCACTGGGCATCAAAGTTCGCCACCAGTGCAAATATAGGGAACAAAGCAGCATATAAACGCCGCAGCAAAACAAGTCCAGAACTGAAACCACTTCAGAAGAGTTCAAGAAACTATATTCTGGGTACCCATAATGCTGGCAAGATGCTTAGCAAGCTTATTAACTTTCTCTTGTTTGGCGCTTAAATCCTCCAGCGCTTGCTGTTGCACAAGAAAGTACGCATCTGAATTCTGCAGGGACTTCCTCAGTCCTTCGGCTTCTTGCCGTAGCACAGCTGACTGATTCCTTTCAGCTTGTAGCTGAGACTGAAGAAGCCGAAGTGATTCAGGCAGCGAGTTCGAAGAGCTTGTGCCAGCGGTACTGGCCAGTAACTCGAACACTACATCAACGCAGGACTGTGGGGTTTTCTCACTGTCTACAAGATCGTTTTTATCACCTTTCTTGGATACCAACAGGGTTGTCTCACTATCTTGAACCTTATCTGCATTACTTTCTCTACCATTGCATAGTGGGGTGCTCTTCTCCAATATTCTGTTTGCATACTACAAGAGAAACAAGCAGACACATCACATGTTTAGCTTGTAGTATACGAAACTCATTTTGGTAAACCGGTTCAGTAGTAAGGTGGACAGGATAACAACATGAAACAAACATATATCTATGTACTATGGTCACTGTATTGTCCATACCATTCTAGTTTATGTTCCCTAATCAAGATAGAGACACAGTTCAACTCATATATTTCTAAGACACAGCAGCATAGACAGAATATAAGTGTGAGAAACTACACAGCATTGGCAGCACTTGTAATGTGCATCACATGAGAACATAACTGTTTATACAACTTAAACTGAAATCAACATAGAGCAAGAAGTTAGAACAGCAATCCAGTTAAAGAAATAGGTTTAAAACATACCTGTTGCGCCATTGGAGTTTCAATTGGATCCTTCAAATTCGAAAGTAGTTGGTATGAGTAAATACAGTGATGCAACAGCAAAGGAGTATGGACCATAGCTACAGAATCTGACCTGAGAACAGTTGCTCTTCTGCTTTAAACGTGGAGTTTGGGTTAGCTGTGGTGGTCTTCGTGCTTTGGGCACTGCAGTAGCTTTACAAACTGCTTGTGTGGGGGTACTCTGTGGTGGACATGGTGCTTTGTCAACTATAAGTGGGTTACTATCCGCTGGGGTTGCGGTTAGATGGGTTGTAGCTGGTTCTCTGCCCAACGGTGTAAGTGTGCAATCTGGAAGAGTCTCGATTATGTGTGGTGGGGCTAGTTTGTGGGCCAGTACAACCATGGTTCTATCTGCATCGACGAGTAGCACTGTCTTTTGTGAAGAACGGGTTTTTGCTCCCTTAGATACTGCCATCACCCCCTCCAATTCAAATGGCTAATAAACAAGAAAAGAAATTGAACGTACAGACATTGTATGATAGACAGATGTGGTAATTCACATATATGTTGTCTAATCAAACAGGACAGCATGACACAATTTCACATATATGATGCCTAACTAAACAGGATAGCATGACACAATTTCAGATATATGATGGATAACTTAACAGGATATAATGGCATAATTCAACATATGATGAGTACCTAAACAGGATGACATGACAAAACTATATGATGTCTTTCTAAAATAGGTTGGGATGAAATAATTCACATACATGTTGTCTAAGTATACAGGATGGCATGATATAATTGACATAATTGATTCATATACTAAGCAGCTGGTACTCGCATGTATGATCTCTAAACTAAGCAGATAGAATTCAATATTGTGCATATGATGTCTAAACTAAGCAATGCAAGACACCATATGCATCATATGAGAAATATAAACATTGCAACTTAGAGCATACACCTCAGGTGGGATATAGGACTGGTCATCTGTCTCTGAATCCTCCTCTGAGGAGCTCCCTGTAACCATCGAGATATATGCTTAAAACAGGTACCATTGCCTGCTCTGAAGACCTTGTTTTCACTCCAGATTTTCCTTAACCGGCTCAAATGGCTGGTACACATGAAGAGTAGTTCAATATACACAGATTGTCGACAAATGGAATACGTAATGAAAAAAAAGATGGCATGATATAATTTACATATATGATGCCTGGCACCATGGCGGTGCATAATTCACATATATGATAACTGGCTGAATTGGAAGACACCATATGCATGATATGAGCAATATAACCCA